>NC_040036.1:71711750-71885790 GCF_003713205.1 Coffea eugenioides
GCGACAACTAGCTGTGGGGAATACATCGCAAGCCAAAGTGTGCGGGGTATGCACTGCCGTGGGTCATCCTACGGAAATGTGTCCATTGGTTCAAGAAGAAACTGCAGAACAGGTGAACATGGCTTGCCACGCGCCCGCGCCAAGAAAGCAGTACGACCCGTACTCAAACACCTACAATCCTGGTTGGAGGGATCACCCCAACCTTAGCTATGGAGGAAATAGGCAGTCTAATTTTGTGCCAAATAGACAGCAAGGACACCAACAGCAGTACCATCCTCGCCCACCACCACCACCACCCCCTTCAAACTCAAGTCTGTCCATGGAAGAAATGATGAAGCAATTGCTTGCTAACCAACAAAAGACGGATTCAGACTTACAAAGCATGAGGAATCAACTGGGACAGGTGCAATCATTGCAAAATCAAATGAATCAAATGGCCATAACAATCAACCGTTTGGAGTCCCAAGTTCAAGGAAAGTTGCCATCTCAACCTGAGGTGAATCCAAAGAATGTAAGTGCAATGACCTTGAGGAGTGGCAAGGAAATCCAAGGACCCAAACCTGTGATCCCTAAAGATAAGGACGAAGAATGGATTGAGAACGAGTTGGAAGAGGAGGGCAGAAATAACAAAAATGCAAAGGTGCTCCCGAAACCAATTCCTACAGCTAAAACTAATCCACCTCCCTTTCCTAGCAGGTTGGAGAAACCAAAGAAGCAAGACAAGGAGAAAGAAGTCCTGGAGATTTTCCGCAAGGTACAAATCAATATTCCCCTATTAGATGCCATCAAACAAGTGCCGAAGTATGCAAAATTTTTGAGGGACCTATGTGTCAATCGAAGGCGGTTGAGGGGAGATGAAAGGGTCATTGTGGGAGAGAACGTGTCAGCAGTTCTCCAAAGAAAGCTTCCACCGAAGTGCGGGGATCCAGGTAGGTTTACTGTCCCATGTATAATAGGTAATACTTTGATTAGAAATACCATGCTGGACTTAGGAGCATCGATCAACGTAATGCCTAAATCTATGTATGCTTCTCTGAACTTAGGTCCATTAAAAGAAACTGAGATAGTAATCCAATTAGCTGACCGAACAAATGCATACCCTGATGGGTTGGTCGAGAATGTGTTGGTCAAGATTAACGATTTGGTATTCCCAGCTGACTTTTATGTACTTGACATGGATGATGATCACTCTTCCGATCCCTCGCCTTTGTTATTAGGTAGACCGTTTTTGAGCACAACCCAGACAAAAATTGATGTTCATAAGGGTACTTTGTCCATGGAATTTGATGAAGAAATGGTCCACTTTAATATTTTTGATACAATGAAACATCCTGTTAACTCTCACTCTGTGTTTGCAATTCATGCTATTGATCCCTCTGTGCAAGAATTTTCTAAGTTTGCTTCTAGGGATAAATTCAAAATTGCTGCGAACAAATATCATGGGATGAAAGCAATTCATGAGGTGAAAAAGAGAAGAAAATTAAGGAAAAAGATTGCACTCAATGGCTATTTGGATCCCGGAGGAGGACTACTGATTACAAGGAAAATTGGATTACACCTAAATTGAAGAGTTGTGTTTAACGTCTGGCCAAAGACGTTAAAGAAAGGCGCTTTTGGGAGGCAACCCAATTTTTGATTTTGTTGGTTTTTGTTGTGCGATTCGTTAAATATGTCGTTTCTCATCTGGGTATTGCTTAAATTTGATATTTTCTCTACTATGATCAGGACAGGTGATCATGGCGTGCCCGTGCGAAGAGGGCACGCATTAATCTCACAAGTTCCAACTTCAAGGGCAGAGGATGTTTCTAAAACATGGCATGCCCACGCCATGTTGGTAAAATCTCAATATTACGAAGTGGAATCTTGGCGTGCCCGCGCGGAGAGGGCACGCGTTAATGTTCAAAAACTGATTCTCAAGTCAGAGAATGTTTTCTAATCTTGGCGTGCCCACGCCATATTTGACGAACTAAAAAAAAAAAAAAATTCAAATTTTTGCAATAAAAAAAAAAATCAAAATACAATTACTTCCTTTCTTAACATTCGGTTAGTTTTTCAGCAATTCAATTTCTGAATTTAAAAAAAAAATGTGAAGACCAAAACTATTTTTTTTTTTTTTCGTTTTCTCCTTTCTTCTTTTTCTTTTCTTTCTTTCTTTTCTTTCTTTCCTTTCTTTCTTTCTTCTTCTTCCCCGCTGCTCGCTTCTTCTTCTTCATTGTAAGCTCCGCCAGCCGCGCGCAACCCAGAGCTGTGCGCAGCTCCTCCTCCCTGTCCATAGCTGCCGCCGACTTCCGCCTGAAGCCCACCACAACCCAGCGTCCACCTCTGCATGCAGCCGCCAGTGCCTCATCTCCACCAGCTCGCGTCGACCTCCTGCAGCCCAAGCAATGCCAGCCGCCACCACCTCCATTTGCTCTCTCACTCTCTCTCTCCAAACACCACCAACTGCCGCCGTCACTACTTGCAACGCAACTAGCTCCACTCTCCAGCTCAACTCTCTCTCTCCATCTCGATCTCCCTCTCCACTGCGTCAGCTCTTTCTCCGTGCGTCAGCGGCAAACACCCCCACCGCGCGCGAACTTTCCTTGGCCGCGCCAATACCTCCTGCCCAGCTCACTATCGCAAGCTCGACCTCAGCTTACCACCAACTCCAGTCGCTCCTCTCCACCTCGCCGGTGCACCGTCGCTTCCCTCACGCGCGACTTCAATTCCAGATCACCTCACGCCACTTGTCAATTTTCGACAGGTGGAGGTATTGAATCCCCCCTCCCCGATTAGCAATTTTCTAGATCTTAAAATGCTGAAGTTTGTTTCTTTTTCCTGGGTTTCTTGCTGAATAATCGCAGGAGGTGCTGGATTTTTCACTTGTGAGTTGTTTGGGGCTTCAACTGCAATTTTGGGGTTGATTTGGGGTTTCTTGGCAAATTGGTTACCATTTTGAATTTTTTTTTTAATTTCTGCTTTGCTTGGTGTTATTGAATTTATAAGTGCTTTGGGTTGGCCGTTTGATTTAATTCTTCCCTGTGAGTCCACCAATGGTACTGGTTATGGTAGTTTGCCTCCAATTTCTTAATCTTAAGTGATTGACTGTCCAATTGGAGACACTTGTTATGATTTTGGGTCCAATAGTGTCTAATTTATTATAACTTGTGTCTAATTGTGGGTAAATTGCTGAGATTATTTGTTTAATTGGGAGGTGCCTTTAACACTTAAATTTGCTTATTGAAGTAGTTGCCTTGTGTGAGAGTCTTTTGTCTTTTTCATTTCAATTATTACGTTGATTGGGGTGATTTTGAGGTGCATTGTTTTTGCATTTGGCTAAGTTTGGAACCACAAGTGCTTATTGATTGCATTTACTATAAGTGTTGGAGTATTTCTATAACTTGTGGGTGATTGAAGTGTGCATTTTATTCACTGGGTTGGTTTTCATTTGTTATTGCTTTAAATTTTCTGTTTCCATTATTTGTTAGCATTTGTTGTCTCTTGTGGATTGGACCGACAATTGGAGAAAATGGTGAGACTTAGATCAACCCCAAGGGCTGATGACTGGCACCAACTCCAGATGCGAGTTCAGAAATTGGAAGCTCAAGTATCAAATATTGATGTTAATGTGCATAGCATGGCACAGAATTTGGCGGCTTTTATGCACCACGTGGGTGTTGAACCTCAACTTCCGCCTAACCCGCCGCTGTCTTGACAACTTCAGGGGAGTTTCGTTGCCCTTCTTCTTATTTTTACTAATTAATTATCACATTGAGGGCAATGTGTACTTTAAGTGTGGGGGGAGATTTGGATTTGATTGGAGTTTCTTTAAATTGTTGCTTTTCTTATTGTTGTCTTGATGAATAAATGTGGCATCTCACTTGTCTATTGCTGGTTATGATTTATTCTATGAATTTAGTTTAAGTGGCAAGTAAAAGCATGTTATCTTGGTGAATATCATGAGTTTAATGACTTGGTGCAAATTGTGGTTAAATTGTTTAGGCAATATAAATATTTTACTAGCAATTGTTGTGTGGATTAGGCAATTGTTGATCTTAGTTCTCCATATTAGGAGATGACGTGGGCCATGATCTTTAATTATCTGGTTTTCTGGTGCTTTAATTGTGATTAATAAATGACCCTACTCCGCTAGTGTCGTCACCCAGTAACCGGGAGTCTTCACCACAAGTGTCGACTTTCGCGTCAAAAAGTGACTATATATATGAGTAGTTAGTCCTGAAGCTGTGAAGAGTTGAGTAACTGGGCTCTTTCATCTAAAAATGTCAGAGTTCACGTCAAAAGACTTGAATAGCTTGGGACTGAGCATTTATTGAAAAAAAAATTATTATAAAAAAAAATAAATAAAAAAAAGAGAGAAAAGAAAATAATAAGTAAGCTTATGATTATGTTGGCCTGCCGATCCTTGTTCTTCAATGTTGAGATTTTGATTTTCAGTTGACCCAATTGCTAACTTTTGCTAGTTTAATATTTTGATTTCTTAGACGACTTAGCCATGAATTGGACGAGTCTATGATTTCAGGAGCTAACCGGGAGAAATATGTCTTGACACTTAGCCACTAAAACTTGATTTTGGGATAAGCGTAGCTTGGCAGTAAATGAAATGAGAGTTAGCCATTGTTGAGTTTAGTGTTCCCATACTTGAGGACAAGCATGATTTAAGTGTGGGGGAATTGATAGGGTATTAATTGTTAGTAATTTTATCGTTAATTTTCCTCTTTATCCTTGCCAAATATTGTTTTAATTGTCAATATATATTTATATTTGGTATTTGGATATAATTTCAGAAAGTGGAGCAGAAAAGTGCTAAAAGGGGACCTTCTTGAGAAGATTTCTCCACACGTGAAAGCTTCTAAAAGCTTTCCACAATCAGCCCAAATTGTGCAAACCAACGGAATTGCTGATGAAGAATTGAATTGATATGATGAAATCCACTAGCAATAAGAAATCAAAGCGGGGACCACGTAGAAAGTTTGTTCTTATTGTGGGAGATATACTCATTAGTCAAGGTGTTGGCTTTGATGATTGAGCTTTTCCAATTTGCTTCCTACGTCACTAGTTCTCTTAGGAAACTAGTGCTAAAATAAAATAAGGGAAAGGCATTAGACGATAGTTTTTCATAAGACATTAGACTAGTTTTGGAGTTTTCTCTCCAGAGAAGCTCCGTAGGAGGATAGAGGTAGTTTTTGGTTTTCAGAGGAGGAGTTCTTCCTTCTCTTGTTGTGTGGTGTGCAACTTTTCTTAAAAGAGTTTAGCGAGACTCAAGTTTCTTCCTAAATTCTTAGTTAGTTATTTATGTATTTGATTCCATTTAAATTGCGTGGGAATTTTCTTATGAGGCGTGGCTAATTTTCTCCTCTAGTCAAGGATCAACGCGAAGACGCAGTCCCAAATATCTGTGAGATCTAATTAATTTTACGTGTTCCTTAATTTATTAATATTTGCATGTTTTCTATTTTAATTTCCATAGGATTATTTTGTTAATTGGATATCAAGGGCCCGATGTGCAATTTGACTTATTAATCTCTTGTCAAATTAATCAATTAAATCCGTAATTGTTTAGTTGATTAATATTAGTGACAACTAGTATTTTCACATAATAGGGGGACATGCAATCTGATTTAAATAACCCTCGTAGCGTGTTATTAATTTGGGTTAGGCTTTTCTAGTTTTTAATGCAATTAGGAAATTAATTCCTACGGTCGTACGTACCTAGGAGTATTTCCTGGTTAGGGGTAATCAACGGTCGTACCTTGGTTATCAATAAATTAAGGAAAAGCTGGTCGTTAGAGTTTATCGGCGACTATAACTAACCTGTTAATAAAATTAAGTGAACCTTCTTTGCATCAATGATCGGATGAATGGACTGTGTCTGCGTAGTTGTATCCTTGGCTAGAATTTATTTATCATTTATTTAATTGCTATTTACAATTGTATTAATTAATTATTTATTTTTGGTTAAATTATTTAATTATTTTTAGTTAAATTGTTTAATTATTTTTAGTTTATTTCTGATAAAAAATCCCCCGTGTCCCGAACTTGAAAGGAATCAAATTTTTCCCAGTCCCTGTGGATTCGACCCTACTCACTACTATACACAGAAAATTTATTTTTCTCGAGTAGGTATTTATTATTGCACAGGCTCGACACCTGTCACTTTCCATACTGAAAGTCCACATGGCAACAAGTAGATTAATAAGGGAATATATTTTGAAAGTGCATTAGTTTGGGAATAGTTTTCAAGAATGAGGTTATTGTGGAAATAAACTCTTTTTGGTTAAGCCAAATAGGGAATAGAGGAAGTGAAGAGATAAGGATGTAAGCATTGTTTTATTATAACACTTGTTAAACTCTAGTACTCAAAAATCCACATGGAATCATCGGTGTCACTTTCCGGTGACAATTCAATGCTACGTCGATATTTATGTCAAGTGTCCTGTTCATTTAATTTATCATATACTTTTTAATTTTTTTAATAAATTAAATTGATTTGATTTAATTCAAGTTTCATTTATCCTCATGTGATAAGTTGGCTGGCACTAGATTTGGTATCGAGTAGTGGTACCAAGGATCTCAACTATCAAAAATCAGATAGTAACACCTGTAACCCGAATCAAAGAACATCTATGCATGCTTTTAACCATCGTATTACTAATTAATTGCTTCAATTTCGATATCTATGCATGCTTCCAATCTTGATATTAACTAATTAACTGCTTTAAATTCTAATATTATGGTGAGATTTGTCGATATAGATTTAAGACATTTTAAATCAGAAATTAAATAAAAAAATCTCAGATCAAAAAAAAAAAAATTACAAAAATTCTCGCTAAGAAACCCACGGAGGAGTGTGCATTTAATGCAACAATTTGTTTAGATTATTCTTTAATATACTTTTAGTATAAGAAGTTTCTGACATCAGCAGTTTTGGTTACATTTGCACTGGGTTGCGTGGCACACATCCGGCCATACTAGTGCAAAAGTACTTTTTTACATGGATGAAGTAGAAAAACCTAATGTTATTCCACATATATATGGTATTTATTATGTAAATCAGCCTAACTATGATAGATGAACTTCCGTTTAAGAGGGATTTGTAAGAAGCTTAGGGTGATTAAAAGCGTGTTTTTTTAAGTTCAAGAAAGACACGACAGTGGCTTGAATTGCTAATTTTGTTAATCCCACATCGCACTTAAGCATATAATACTAAAGCAACTAAAAAAAGCCATTCTCCATCAAAGTAGAAAAACCTAATGTTATTCCACATATAGATGGTATTTATTATGTAAATCAGCCTAACTATGATAGATGAACTTCCGTTTAAGAGGGATTTGTAAGAAGCTTAGGGTGATTAAAAGCGTGTTTTTTTAAGTTCAAGAAAGACACGACAGTGGCTTGAATTGCTAATTTTGTTAATCCCACATCGCACTTAAGCATATAATACTAAAGCAACTAAAAAAAGCCATTCTCCATCAAGCGCCGTCACCCTAAATGGGATGGCTGGCATTGAAGTTGATCAATTGGATGCATTTCCATTGCTATGCCGGCTAATACATTGCCACCTGATATGGGTGGGGTAGCATCAAGTACAACCAACTCTTTTTTCTTTTGTTCTTTTTTGCTGGTTCAAATTTTTAGATATGGAAAAAAAGCTAACCCATGCTTCTGTTAACCATTAAGAAAAAACAAGCTAAATTCAAGGTAGTTTTCAACGTTGCCATTAAATTCTTTCAAAGAACAATTGTTCCAGCTCTGTGCCAAATTTAATTTAATTCTTCCATTTGGTATTTCTTGGAGAGACTTTTTGTTTCGGTTACAGAACATTCCATGAATTTTTAGGTTCCTTTCAATTGCCTGGAGAAGGCCGGATGAGGGTTACTTTAAATTAAACACGAATGGTTCTTCGCAAGCGTGGATGGTGGCAGAATTCTTAGGGATTCTTGTTGTGATATGGCCTTTGCTTTCTCTGACTATTAAGGCAGGTTGACATCTCTTCAGGCAGAAGTTAGAGCTCTTTGCACGGGATTGGAGATCTGTCCTTGCAGAGGGTTTTCTTCTTTGGTATTGGAAGTTGATTCTAAGGTTCTATGGGATGTTTTGGTGTCTAAATCCGTTGGTCCTCCCTCTATCCGATCGGTCATAAGGAAGATTCGATCGTTCGATTTTCCTCTTCATTTTGTTCAACATTGTTTTTATCATAATACCACATCGATCTTAGATGCAGTTTTTATCCTTCTCATTACAGACAATATAATCTGTATGGCTTGTCACCCCACAAAGGGTGGGGTGGCTGGAATTAACTGGAAAATTGAAATGTGATCACCCCCTAGCAGCAGGTGGAGTTGCTTGCAATTGCATGGCATAGATGTCCAAGGTGAGGTGGTAGCATTATCTATGAATTTGAATCCATCTATATGTTCAAGTAGTTGCATTGCATGTTATCAATGAATCTGAATCAATCTATAGGGTAAAGTAGTTGCAGTGCTCGTAGCGGCCAAGACATAAGTAGCACCCACCCCACCCACCCTATATGGGTGGTGTAATTTTTTTCCTTTGAGAATAATTTCAAAAACCTCACTTGAGGTTTCGGACAGCTGCACTGGCAATTTCAGATACCTCCTCTGCCATAACATTGGGTCCTAATGCTTACATCAGACTCAGTGAAATAAATGTAGTAGTTGTACTCTATAAGGTGTTTGGCAACTACATGGACTTAATCAATTAAATCAGTAATTGACTGAATAAATAGAAATAATCACAAATTTAGAACTAAAATAAATTTCTAAATAATAACAATTTAGAACTAAAAAAATTTTTAACGTGCGATTACAGTTGAAATATTTGTTTAAACCTTTAATAAGGCTTAAAAGGGCCATATTTTGTTATACCAGTTCATGATTGAAACTAGTTTACTTATTACATGTTAAGCAATTCCACCCAATTCTTGAATCTAAACATTCTAGAATTTACTTTCTAATTGTTTGTTGTTGCTGCTATATAAGTATTCTCAAAAGTAGACGTTAGAGAAAGCCGTTTTAACATCTACTTTTGCCATTGGGTGTTGTACAGACAGATTTTATATGTGATACCTTTAGAACATGGAAAGGTATATTCTTAAATGGTAGCAAATTCACAACAGTTATTATGTCATTTCAAAGTATGATATATTGATATTTTTACTTTGCTTGCAATATTTCTAGGTCTAATGGGAGAGGCTCAAGTTGCATTCTGTGGACTTTAACAGATGAGTTTGAGAAGTGGCTTAACAGACTTTAACTGATGGCGAGTGAACTCATAGCTGTTTATGCTTAATGAACATGAATTTGTGTTGCATGTAATAGTTATACCAAGTGTCAAAATAGAGGAATGTAACATGATAGTCTTCTTTTCAGCTACTATTTGGGCAAACTGTATATGCTGCCTATGTGAAAAGGGTGCAAGTTTGCTCCTGCCATAGGTATCTAGCTTTCCTTGACAAGCTTGTGATGATTTGAGGTTGTATATTAGTTTTTGAAATGCTTGTCATGTGATTCATCTTATTGATGTGCTTTAGTAATTGGCTTGTGTTACCTAATGAGATCAATTTTCTTTTTATTTTTCAATTCATATACACACTACAAATGCTTTATAGGCATCCATGGTAAATTGTCACCGCGCGATGCGTGGTCCATGCCTCCCAGTACTTCATAATTCGGCTAATTTGCAATTACAGTACTACAAATATATCCAGGTGATGTGATTGTGCATTGACATGATGATGCTTAAGCTCTGAAATTTTTTTCTAAGTTCCCGTTTGGGAATGCCACAATTTTGTTACTCGTGTCATAAAATAAAGCATAATTTAATGATCAAAATAAGAATTAATTTTGTGATGGATCATTATTTACAACAATGTAGTGCATAGTAATGCCATGAAAGAATTGTAACAAGTAAGGGAAATATGAAAAAATAAAAAAGAGAAGTAAAAGAAAAAATAAAAATAAACATATAATATGAGAGTGATTTCATGCTTAAACATAAATTAGGTGGTAATTTGAGCATACAATTCTTTAAGGTACAAAGTGCAAATTGGGTTACAGTTCATAGAGGTGAATTACCATTGCTAGCTTAAAGGTCCGGGTATCAATTCATGAAACCATCGTCTTTGAATTTTAGTTCAAAGAGAAAAGAACTTCAAAGATAACATTCAAAGGCAAAGTGATCTTGGAACCAGAAGTTATGAGTTCTTAATAGTTAGTGCAATTAACCATTGGATCAGGGGCCTTATAAGTTCCAATTCAAATCAATTTTCCCTTAGAGTGTAAATAGGAATAGATTTGGGTAGGATGTAAATTGATTGTATTACAGAATAAAAAATTATAAAAGGTCTATTTTATCCTCAATTGATCTGAAAGGGAACTTGTGAAACCCATGATCTTAATCCTTTAATAGTATCACAGCCCAACTACACTTGAGTATTTCTTGAATCTTGTGTGTATATTTGGATTT
This sequence comes from Coffea eugenioides, assembly GCF_003713205.1. Taxonomy (NCBI): domain Eukaryota; kingdom Viridiplantae; phylum Streptophyta; class Magnoliopsida; order Gentianales; family Rubiaceae; genus Coffea; species Coffea eugenioides. Next base: position 71,722,236 of record NC_040036.1, read on the forward strand.
TGGATGTCCAACCAATGTAAACTCTACCGAAATATTGGACGAGAATTCAATACAATTGTATTTTGTGCGGTTTCATTCGGTCATTATATATGTTCAAAGTTTTGGTGTATAAATACATCATAATAATATATGTTAAATATTTTATTTATATATATCAATTTTATTTCGAATGTAATATTGTAATGTAATTGTGTATCAAGTAATATAAAAAGTGCAATAATCAAGCTCAGCCGTTCCAAACTCTAAGTGCAACGAGTCCTCTCTGCCAAATGCTATACAAAATCTTTATTGAACAACACAAAGGAAAGTGGAGTCCGAGAGAAATACAATTTGTTGTATGTTTTTTCGGATTAGGATGACAAAAGAAATCTTTAGCATTTACATTTCTTATTACTTGCAAATTTCCTTAATAAATGCAAAACTGTAGCCTAGTCAATACATCCAAACCCTGATTAGACCAGCAGAAAGCAATGTATGAATGTGACCTTAAGACTCGTACCTGTGTTTAACAACTGCAGTATTCGTTCATATCAACATAAATCAGAGGGTTCTTCTCAGGTTGCACCCCCTTAATTTTTAAAAAATTGTAAAATAGGCTATAAATTTTAGATTTTTTAGTATTGTTCCTCTCTTGCCCCTCTGAATTTTGATAATATTCCTTTTAATCCTGCAACTCCCCCCTCGAAGGTGTTAAAACTTTTTACAATTGCTCTTACCATTTCTAATGACAACGTCAAACAAAATATATTACAAAATGCTACTTTTTTTTCATTTTAATGTTTTATAAATGTCCAATAATACAAATTACAAGTTACAAGCAAAACGAACATTCTTTTGACAGTGCAATTCTATGTATATTATTAGTCTAGTTTATATACTAGATCTTTACATCTTGTAGTTTTATGCACATTTTAAAATTCTATGCAATTTTATAAAATAACATGACATGATAACTATTGTAAATGGTTAATGACAAGCAGTAAATAACTTTTTTTTAAAAAAAATTGTAGTGTTAAGTAAATTGATTGGTGTACTTATATCAAATTTTTATGGAAAATTTGCCAAATTGGTCCCTAACATTTTAAAAAAAAACTTTTTTAGTTCCTAACATTTAAAATTAGCTAAAATAGTCCCTAACATATAAATTATGAGCCAGTTTGATCCTAATGCCCGTATTTGCTCATTTCTGTAGCTAAAAATAGCACACTTTTTTCATGTGGACATAATTTCAAGGGCAAAATTGGAAAGCACACTTCATTTCCCTCTAAAAGCAAAAGTGCACGGAACCACCACTCTTTTTTCACCTTTTCCCCTCAATTACAGCAACAATTCTCACACTTAACATTAAATTTGTTTTGGAGAGGTCAAATGCATAAGTGCAACGCTATTCTTTGGAAATTCCACTGGCTCAATCATTCCTTCGACCTCTTTAGCCGTAACCACTGCAGAACCGGAAAGCATATGATTAATGATAGCAGAAAGTCATCTCATCCGGGAGTTCTTTTGCAGCAGCATCAGCCTCATGTTAAGAAGATTGTGGCCCCTCACTGCCCTGCGCCCACCACTTTTTCATTATTATTCTCTCTACCTTCCACCAGCAATAGCAATGACCTTCGCTTTTAGGCTTCTAGGCTCCGTTTTCCTCCGCTTGCACTCAGTTTCTTGGGCTCCAGAGCCATTGTACAGCAAACAGAGCTTGACCCTGACACATTAAGCTTAATTTCTTTCAAGGATTCTCTTGAAAATCCGCAGCTTTTGACTTCGTGGACACTTGCTGTTGTCGAAACGACCACAACAATGTTAACACTATCTGCTTGAGTCGTGCGTAGCACTGTCCTAAGAAACTATTTCATGAAATTGAAATGTCTCCCCAATATTAAACAAGCCTTCTTCTATTTGTTGCGAACAAGAAAGACAAGCTTTCTTCTTGTTGCAAACTAGAAGGACCAGAACTAGCAAATTAAAACCAGCAGATATAGAGAGAGAAGATGAGAACAGAATTGCCAGGAAGGTATCAACTGACAGAAATAAAAGAGAGAGAGAGATATAGAGCAGTTATCAGAAAGATATCAACTGAAGCTGCTGGGGTGATTTTCTGAGGAGGGAATGGTCCTATTTATAGACTTCAGAATGAGGTGCAACCCTTCTCACTTCCGATGTGGGACAAAGACTGCAACTCTTCTCACTTCTCAATGTGGGACTGAGAAAGCAGTACTTCTCATTTTTCGATGTGGGACAAAGAATATTTTGAAATACTATATATTTTACAACAATCTCCTTCCTATTTCAAAAAATTCTTTGGATAAAGAAAGAATTTTAAAAGTACTCTGCTGGATTTGGTTGAAATGTAATTAGATTGGTGTCTTTTGGACTATGAACCAAACATAGATTGATAAAACATGATCTACAGAATTATTGGTGAAATATAAATTTCTATGAACCAATAACTCTTGATGTATGACAGAGATTTTATCAATCACATTGCAACCCATAATTTGCTGTTGACGCGGTTTTACGCTTTTAGGCCGTGCGCCCGCCTGGTTATTTCATGAGAGCTCTAAAGATTTGACCAATGAATCTTATAGGAGCAGCCCCACTCCACTCTCATATAGGTGAATTCATCAAGTGTATATTGCTTTAACTACACCTCCCTAATGGAATATGAATTCATTAAGAGTTTTAACTCATCCTCACAATTACTCAAAGCACTTATCTCTGGAGGGACTTAAATTTGAAGTGTTTTACCATCAATATTGACTTGTTATTACCCATATGAACCTACTTCATGGGATCACCAATCACATAGGTTGGGTTACCATCTCTATTGACAACTTGTTGGTCGAAGTCCCATTTCTTTTGTAGTTTGAAGAATCAATTTTTTTCCTATGGGTTTAGTCAGAGGATCGGCCAAATTCAACTCTGACTTTACATAATCAATGGAAATAATTCCATCTCTAAGCAGCTGCTTTACGACATCATGTCTCAATCTCATGTGTCGACTTTTACAATTATACGATTTATTTTTTTTGTAATAACAATAGCCGCTTGACAGTCACAGTGTATAGACACAGGAGGCAACAGATCCTTAATAGAAGGAATATTGACTAAGAAATTCCTTAGCCCATCAGCCTCAGAACTAGTCAACTCCAAAGCTATAAACTCTGACTCCATGGTTGACCTAGCAATGATTGTCTACCTGGCTGACTTCCATGCTACTGCACCACCACCAATGGTGAACACATAACCACTAGTGGATTTTGTATCATTTGAATCAGAGATCCAATTAGTATCACTGTAACACTCTAATACAATGGAAAATCCACTATACAGAATACCAAAATTCATGGTACCTCTCAAATATTTCATCAGTCTGACTAATGCAAACCAATGCTCACAGTTGGAATTATGAGTATATCTACTCAGTTTACATACAGCATAAGCTATATCCGGTCTAATGAAATTCATCAGATGCATCAGACTCCCAATAATCTGAGCATATTTAGACTGAGCAATTGGATCACCATTATTTTTCTTTAACTGAGTGTTAGCGTCAAAAGGAGTACTAACAGGTGTCACATCATAATTTTCAAACTTCCTAAGAAGTCTCTCTGTATAATGTTCTTGTGACAACATTATACCATCACCTCTCCTTATGATTTTAACACCCAATATCATTTTGGCTTCACCCATATCTTTCATATCAAAATTAGAAGACAAAAAATATTTAGTACTATTTACAATATCTAGACTAGTACCAAATATAAGCATGTCATCCACATACAAATTGATTATCACATATTGATCATTTGTAATTTTGACATATACACATTTATCCACTTCTACAGACGAGAATCCATCTTTTATCAATACTTGATCAAATTTCTCATGCCACTGTTTAGGAGCTTGTTTTAGACCATAAAGAGATTTAATTAGTTTACTAACCTTATTTTCTTGTCCAAATACAATACATCCCTCAGGTTGAAACATATAAATTTTTTTTTCTAAATCACCATTTAAAAAGACTGTTTTGACATCCTTTTGATGAATAATAAATTTATGAATAGAAACTAAAGCAAATAAAACTCGAATAGACGCAATTCTAGTTACTGGTGCAAATGTATCAAAATAGTCAATATTTTGTTTTTGAGAAAACCTTTTTGCTATTAAACGAGCTTTGTACTTTTCTATAGAGCCATCAGAGTTATATTTTCTTTTAAAAAACCATTTGCAACCAATAGGTTTTGCATCAGGAGGTAAGTCAACCAAAATCCAAGTTTTATTTATCAAGATAGAATCAATTTCATATTTAATTGCTTCTTTCCAAAATTTACAATCAGGAGAAGAAATAGTATCGGAGTATGTTAAAGGATCATTATCAATAAGAAAAATTTGGATATCATTTCCATATGAAAATTCTTTTCTTGGCCTTTTGCTCCTTCTTAATTCCTCAATTGGAATAATTTCCTTATTTATTTCAACAGGTGCATGAGAAATTTTACTAGACAATAGAAAAATATGTTCAAAAAATTCAGTATTCTTTGTCTCAATAATTGTATTACAATCCAGCACATCACTTCTTAAAACAATAAATCTATATGCAGCACTATGTTCAGGATATCCAATAAACATACAATCAGAAGTTTTAGAACCTAATTTTCTTTTCTTAGGTTCAGGCAATAATACTTTAGCAAGACATCCCCATACTTTCAAATATTTCAAATTAGGTTTATAATTTTTCCATAACTCATAAGGGGTTTTGCCAGTTTTTTTAAGAGGTATCCTATTTTGTAAGTGACATGCAGACAAGATAGTTTCTCCCCATAAATTATCAGGAGCATGAGAACTAACTAACATAGAATTCATCATTTCTTTTAGTGTTCTATTTTTTCTTTCAGCTACTCCATTAGATTCGAGTGAATAAGGAGGTGTTATTTCGTATATTATGCCTTCATGTTCACAAAATTTATCTAAGACTAAATATTCGCCTCCTCTATCAGACCTAATTCTTTTTATCCTTTTATTAAGTTGATTTTCTACTTCGGACTTATAGGATAAAAAGGCATTGTGAGTATCATCTTTATTTCTTAGTAAATAAAGTTTAGTGTATCTAGAGTAATCATCTATAAATGTAACATAATATCTTTTACCTCCTATAGTCATAGTTTGTTTCAAATCATCTCAGTCTGTGTGAATTAAATTTAATAATTCAGTTTCTCTTTGGACACTTACACATATTTCACATTTGTCCATTTTATCATTAATACCAGAAATTAACCCACTAGATTGCATTTTCTTTATATAACTTGCATTAATATGTCCTAATTTAGCATGCCATAAAGAAATTGAATCAACAATATAAGCAGATGAAAATGCATTTTCATTGATCACATTTGAAAGAATTTGTAAAACAGTATACCGACATACCTTATTGGCATATTGCCAAGATTCTTGCATCTTGACATTCGTAGTTGTAGGTGATTGTATTTCTGTCGGTGCATAAGCTACTCCATGAATGTCAAGTAGAGAGTAGACACATTCTTGCCACCCTTTTGAAGTTTTCGTCAACAAAAACCTCAATTCTAGAGACGTCAGGAAATGGTTTCACAAAAGGTAGTGTGACTGCAACTGCTGCGGAGGATGGTTGTGGGGTGTTAACACTGTCGGAGGCCATAGTTTCTTAGATTGTTGTCGAAACGGCCACAACAATGTTAACACTATCTGCTTGAGTCGTGCGTAGCACTGTCCTAAGAAATTATTTCATAAAATTGAAATGTCTCCCCAGAATTAAACAAGCCTTCTTCTATTTGTTGCGAACAAGAAAGACAAGCTTTCTTCTTGTTGCAAACTAGAAGGACCAGAACTAGCAAATTAAAACCAACAGATATAGAGAGAGAAGATGAGAACAGAATTGTTAGGAAGGTATCAACTGACATAAATAAAAGAGAAAGAGAGAGAGATAGAGCAGCTATCAGAAAGATATCAACTGAAGCTGCTGGGGTGATTTTCTGAGGTGGGAATAGATCCTATTTATAGACTTCAGAATGAGGTGCAACCCTTCTCACTTCCGATGTGGGACAAAGACTACAACTCTTCTCATTTCTCAATGTGGGACAAAAAAAGCAATACTTCTCGTTTTTCGATGTGGGACAAAGAATATTTTGAAATACTATAAATTTATATTTTACAACACTTGCAACTTCATATTGTCGTTGGCAGGGTGTGTATTGTCAAAAACGCCGAGTTATCTCTCTCGTTCTTCCGAGTTGCTCCCTCAGAGGACCACTATCTCTCTCTATTTTCAACCTCCCCAACCTCATTGTACTTGACTTCTCGTCCAACTTGTTCTATGGTGAAATCTCACCCCGAATTGCTTCACGTCAAAGGCTCAAAGTCTTAGACTTTGGTGGTAATCAGTTGTTCGGCGAGTTACCAAGCCAACTGGGTGGGTTGACTCGTCTTGAAATCCTCACCCTCGGTCCCAACCTGTGCACTTTTGCTTTTAGAGGGAAATGAAGTGTGCTTTTCAATTTTGTCCTTGAAATTATGCCCACATGAGAAAAACGTACTATTTTTAGTCGGAGAAATGAGTAAATACGGGCATTAGGACCAAACTGGCTCATAATTTATATGTTAGGGACTACTCTGGCTGATTTTAAATGTTAGGGACTAAAAAAGTTTTTTTTGAAAATGTTAGGGACCAATTTGACAAATTTTCCAATTTTTAGTTATACTAAAAATTTCTAAACTAACACATTTTAAGCTAATATTAATGTTGCACCTCCTAAACAAAGGTCCTGACTCCTCTATTGCATAGAGGTAAGTTACCATTGATAACTTAAAGGTATTGACACCATTTTATGAAACCGTTGTCTTTGAATTTTAATTCAAAGAGAAAAGTAGAAGGCAAAGTGGTATTAGAGCAAAGGTTATGAATTCTTACTAGTTAGTGCAATTAATCATTAGATCAGGAGCCTCACAAGTTTCAGTTCAAAATAAGTGGAGGGACAGTGTAATAGAATTAGGTAGAGTGCAAATTGATAATACTGTAGTGTTAAAAAAAATTTAAGAAAATGACTATTTTATCCTTAACTGCTTTAAAATAGAACTCGTGAGGTCTATGACCCTTAACCCTCTAACAGCACCCAACCAGCGACTTGAGGCCCAGTTGTCAATAGCATCGGACCCCGATCCATTTACAGCCCAAGTACACTAAAATTGTTTCCCAAATATCAATTTTATATTTGGAGGTCCAACAAAGGTAAAGTCTATCGAAGTACTATACAGAATCTTTATTGAAGTACAAGAGGAAGATGGAGTCCTAGAAAAACGAGTTTGTTGTACATTAAAACAGTTTCCCAAATGATTTGGAGGTCCAACAAACGTAAAGTCCATCGAATTACTATACAGAATCTTTCTTTAACTACAAGAGGAAGATGGAGTCCTAGAAAAACTGAGTTTGTTGCATGGTTTTTGGATTAGCATGACAAAAGAATCTTGGGATGGATTAGCATCTGAAATATCCTACTACTTACAACCTTCCTTAATTAATGCAAAATTTAGCCCTGTAATTATATCCCAATCCTAATCGGACGAGAAGAAAGCAAAATATATAAATGTGACCTTAAGACTCATACCTGCCTTTACAACTGCAGCATTCGTTCATATCAACAGAAATCACAGGGTTTCTTGAAGAGATATTGTATTCCAAAACAGAATTCGCCGCAGTAGAGACAAAAGATTCAACCTTTACGCACTTGTCATCAATGAAGATCGAAGTAGAAAACATCAAGAGCAAAAGGACTTCTCATGCTTTAACCAAATTTTTTGGGCACGTTAGATCAAGAAAGATGGCATCTTCCGAAACAGTAGAGGATGATGATCGCTGGCACGAGCAGGTAGACCTTTCCAAGTTGCTTCTTGGGCCGAAACTTGGTGAAGGGACGCATGGAAAAATTTACCGGGGCAATTACAATGATGAGTCCGTTGCTGTAAAAGTAAGCAAAGTTCCAGATGATCCTGATTGCGATGAAAAAAGGTATATACATGGTACAGTAGAGAAGAAGTTCAACCAAGAATCTGTTCTCTTGCTTCGTCTCCACCACCCGAATGTTTTGAAGTTCGTAGGGGTTTGGAGACAGCCACCAGTTTTTGGGATCATCACTGAATATCTATCAGGGGGTTCCTTGAGATCGTACCTGAACAAGATTGAGCACCAACATAAATCTGTTCCCTTGCCTACAGTAGTCAGTATGGCCTTGGATATTGCTCGTGGGATGGCGTACATTCACTCGCAAGGCATTGTTCACAGGGATCTCAAGCCAGATAACGTACTAATCAGTGAAGATTTCCATCTGAAAATTGCTGATTTTGGTGATGCTTGTGAGGAAGCTCACTGCCATCTTCTTGCTGATCGCGCGGGAACTCTTCGGTGGATGGCCCCTGAGATGATGAAGCAGAAAAAATCCTACAACAGGAAGATTGATGTGTATAGTTTTGGACTAATGTTATGCGAGATGATTTCTGGAACAATTCCGTTCGAAGGCATGGTTCCAGAAACAGTCGTTTTTGGCGTGCTAAACAAAGATCTGCGACCTACAATACCTCAGCATTGTCCTCCTGCAATGAGAGAACTAATAGTGCAGTGCTGGTCCTCCAATCCTGGGAAGAGGCCAGAATTTTGGCAGACTGTCAAAGTTTTGGAGCAGTTTGAGACTTCACTGGCTTCTGAAGGATCCTTGAATAATTTGGTGCTAAATCTCGCTTCTCAGCATGATAAGAAGAGGCTGCTTCTCCATTGGATCCAAAAGCTTGATCCCATTCATCACTCTGATAAATTGATCAACACTGCCTATAATAGAAGGCCAATTATGGTTTCTTGATAATTGCATATTGTAAATTCAGTTAGATTCTATTGTAAATTAGATTCTTTTTTAAATTGTAGCTTGCTGTCTCTATGTTTTAGGCCGCAGGCAGTGAGATGAATTGTTATGTAACCTTGCTTTTATCATCAATAATATACGACGGGACTTTTTCAACTGTAACTACAAATTTCCCTGCAATTCGGTTATCAAACAATTATCCTACTAATTGGTCATTTTTTGCAAGTGTACATGTCCAACGTAGATATTTCAAAAGAAAATTTATCAATTAGTGTGTCTAAATTCTGAAGTGTTACGTTATCAAACAAATTGCAGAACCTCCTTGACTCAAAGCAAATTCAATCAATTGTAGTATGTATTTATATCAGACATGAAAAGGTGAGTGGATTTCTCAAAAGACCTTAACGTGTATTCTATACACATATTGCACATGTTAGTTAGATTTCTTCAGTCTTACTGACTAGGAAAGTTGAGTTCTGGATTCTAGATGGATGTTTATCAGCAAAGCTGAAAATAGTGCTTCCTCCTGTGAATAAGACTAAGCTCTCAAAGTCATAAATTTGTGCAGCAGCGGTGGGGAATGAATCATCTGTATATGAAATAACTGTCCTCCCGTCATTCCAACATGTTCACAATTTGATTCATGGTTGGCCTGGCATGTAAGAGAGGCTGAACAGAAAGAATAGCTGCCAGAACATGTTTCTCCATTACTTCTGGGGGGTCTATATCAAGCAACTTTTCATCATTAATTCCCAGAGCTCGACCTTCCCTCACAAGTGACTATGCCAATCTGTCAAAAGCAAAGCCTGATGATCTTTGTTAATCGAAATAACTGCTTCCTTGCCACTCAAGAGCTGAAGAAGAACAGACCCAACAGTGTAAACGTGACTTTTCTCTGTTAATTGGCCATATGAAGCGTATTCTAGAGTTACATAGCTTAATGTACCAGCTACCCTTGTACTAAAATGTGAGAATCCATCTCGGTTAAACTGTGCCACAAATGGAGCCTCTCCAGTTCTAGCTATGCCAGTTATGTAATGGGTCTGATATTCGGCGTAAACATGTACAATTTTGGTGGAATGACTGTACAATTTTGGTCTAATGAGTATATCTTATATGTCTTTAATTCTTTCTTTATTATTATTTTTTTTTGTGTTAGTGTAAGTGAGAAATCTTGAATCCGAGATCTCTCACTTATATTCCTTTTCTCTATATCATCTAATCCATCTCTTCCTCGACTATATGTTATATGTTAATCAAATTAATTATCTTTCATTTTTATTTTAAAAAAAATCCAATAGAGCATTAGTTAAGTTTGAAATGGAGTAAGTGGTTTGGAGAATTATTTGTATTCTTTAATACCATTATCAGTGTACACAGACATTAAAATTAAGTACTTTGAAATTATTTAATATCATTATCAATTTACACGAATATTATAATAAGTACTTTAAAACTTTACTATTGGAATGTTAGATTTTAATAGGAAGAGGGAAAACAAGAAAACAAAAAAAGAGGTGAGTTATTTTGAAATATTTCTAAAAATACTTCATGTTAGTATTTATCTTCACTGTACCCAAAAGGAATTATAGAATTTTCTTTTTTTTATTGTGATTAGTTAGACAGAAATAATCCATCAACAATGTTTTATGTGTTGTATATTCATATTATACCATAAAATTATTGTATTCCAATCATTTGACTACCATATTTGTCTTTAAAATTTTTTATATATAAATTTATTACCGTGTGATAATATAAATTAGATAGTGTATTGCATAAAAAGAAAGAAATAATAGGCATCCTTTAGGGTAATAATTAAATCTTTCCATGAATATGAGCATACACCAATTTATATTCATTTTCAATACCATACAATATATATATATATATATATATATACAAAAATCTATTTTTTACATGAATGATTTATTAGTTTTTATCAAAATTAATATATTTACCAATGTAACAATTAAGTTCACACTAAGCAAAGCTACCATATATGGATAAAAAGAATATATTCTTCTTTTTTTCTTAAAAAAAATAATAGAAGCTGTAAGATGAGAGAGAAATTATTAGCTACTTGCATGAGTAGTGTTACAGATTGGAACATGTTATAAATAATAAATCACCATTAATAACAAAAATTTGATAAAAAATGGACTAGTTCTATTCATTTTGGGACAGTTGCAACTGATTTACAAGAAACATAGGAAATGGCCTATATGTTCATGATGGTGCACCCATTGATTTAAGGATTAATCAAGCTTTATCCCCACGTTTGAAGTAGTCGAATTTCATGACCTCCAATTTCAGATACATATACTTTTACCCCCCAAGCAAAAAGAGTTTGTACTTTTTAATAGTGAGCATTCACATGAACATTTTTTAGCTGTCAGATAAATGCTTTTATTTAAAAAAAAAAAACTAGATAAATTGTTGTGTTTACCTTGGATGTTGACAGGGGCAAAGAGTATTTTTTTTTCATCTTAACAGTAGTAAATGTTAGCTACATCCAAAGAATGAGAAAGTTTTATAACATTAATAAGCTCAATATTACCTTTCATACAAAAATCTCATATAGTTCTTTAAAATAAATTTCATATAATTTCACAATAATTGTTTTTTATTAATTAGTTAACTGCAATGTTTATGATGAACTTCCGTTTAAGAGGGATTTGTAAGAAGCTTAGGGTGATTAAAAGTGTGTTTTTTCAAGTTCAAGAAAGACACGACAGTGGCTTGAATTGCTAATTTTGTTAATCCCACATCGCACTTAAGCATATAATACTAAAGCATCTAAAAAGAGCCATTCTCCATCAAGCGCCGTCACCCTAAATGGGATGGCTGGCATTGAAGTTGATCAATTGGATGCATTTCCATTGCTATGCAGGCTAAGACATTGCCACCTGATATGGGTGGTATGGCATCAAGTACAACCAACTCTTTTTTTTTTTTTTGTTCTTTTTTGCTGGTTCAAATTTTTAGATACGGAAAAAAAGCTAACTCATGCTTCTGTTAACCATTAAGAAAAAACAAGCTAAATTCAAGGTAGTTTTCAACGTTGCCATTAAATTCTTGCAAAGAACAATTGTTCCAGCTCTGTGCCAAATTTAATTTAATTCTTCCATTTGGTATTTCTTGGAGAGACTTTTTGTTTCGGTTACAGAACATTCCATGATTTTTTAGGTTCCTTTCAATTGCCCGGAGAAGGCCGGATGAGGGTTACTTTAAATTAAACACGAATGGCACTTCGCTGGGCAACCCAGGGCCAAGCGGTGGATGGTGGCAGAATTCTTAGGGATTCTTGTTGCGATATGGCCTTTGCTTTCTCGGACTATTAAGGCAGGTTGACATCTCTTCAGGCAAAAGTAAGAGCTCTTTGCACGGGATTGGAGATCTGTCCTTGCAGAGGGTTTTCTTCTTTGGTATTGGAAGTTGATTCTAAGGTTCTATGGGATGTTTTGGTGTCTAAATCTGTTGGTCCTCCCTCTATCCGATCGGTCATAAGGAAGATTCGATCGTTCGATTTTCCTCTTCATTTTGTTCAACATTGCTTTCGGCAAGTTAATTCAGTTGCGGATGTTGAATTTCAAAGCCAACAATTGATGACTTTGAAATTGTTGGCTTAACATTCTAATATCCCACATCGATTGAATTGGGTTTTGTGGAATGGTTTGAAAGCTATAAATAGCTCTCAAACAAACCAATTCAATTACACCAAACAAAAGAATTATAACTTGCTTCCTTCTCTTTCTTTGTAATATTTCTTCTAGTGAAATATTAAGTTGTCGGTAGTGTCCGAGAATGTAGGCAAATTAGCCGAATCTCGTTAAATTCTGGTGTTCTATTTTATTGTCTATTTAGTAGCTATATTTGCAGGTATATTTGTAGTGAGTTATTATGCAATTAATTGCATATATAGGTGATTCTATCTAGAAAATTGGTACTTAAGCAGGCCAGTGTGTCTCACCAAATATTTCTTGGGAATTACCATTTTACAATTTTAGGTACAATAATTTACTCATTATATCTTAATTTGGTAGAGCTTCCGCAACAATTGGTATCAAAGATCAAGGTTTCTTAGTATGCTCTATGGTTGCAGCATAGTCTGATCTTCCACATCATAAAAGATTTCTTGGACTATTGTTATTCTACATTTAGGAGCTACTAAATATAATTTGTAGAGATTGCCGAAAGTAGATTTTCATCTACAATGCAAGTATCGACAAGCTCGTCATCGTCTATTATGGCAAGAAATGCTATGATGAATGCAAAATTAAATGTTGAGACATTTGATGGTACCGGTCATTTCGGTATGTGGCAAAGTGAGATTCTAAACGTGCTCTTTAATCAAGGTCTAGACATTGCCATCGAAGAAAAGAAACCAGAAGAGATTGAAGAGAAGCAATGGAGGACCCTAAATCGTTTAACGTGTGGTACAATTCAATCGTGTCTTTTAAGGGAACAAAAATATGTGTTCTCAAAAGAAACTTCTGCAAATAAATTGTGGACTGGATTGGAGGAGAAGTTCTTGAAGAAAAATTGTCATAACAGACTCAATATGAAGAAGCGTTTATTTCGCTTTACTTATGTTCCCGGCACAACTCTAAGTGATCGCATCACTAATTTCAATCAGTTAATCACTGATTTGATGAATTTAGATGTGACATTTGAAGATGAAGATTTGGCTCTCAAGTTGTTGGGATCTCTTCCTGAGGAGTTTGAGCATCTCAAAACAACTCTACTCCATGGGAAAGCTGAGGTGTCCCTCAGTGAAGTTAGCTCTGCCCTGTACAGCTACGAACTCAAAAGAAAAGACAAGCAAAGTAGCAGAGATGGAGTAGCAGAAGCTCTGGTAACTAAAGGACGCTCACAAAATCAGAGAAATGGGACGAGAGGTAGATCCAAGTCGAGAGCTAGACTAAGCAAAGATGAGTGTGTTTTTTGCAAAGAGAAAGGGCACTGGAAGAAGGGCTGCCCAAAGCTGAAGAGTAGACATGACAAGAAAAAAGCTGTTGCGGATTCAAATGCAACTGAGTGCATTGATCAAGATTCAAACTTTTCATTAGCTGTCATGCCTACTGGTCATTATAGTACATGGCTATTGGACTCAGGCTTTAGTCATCATATGACGTCCAATAGGGAATGGTTCTTTGATTTCAAGGAATAAGAAGGTGGAGTCGTCTATACGGCAGGTGAGACCACATTAGCAACAAATGGAGTTGGTTCAATTCGGCTGAGGAATCAGGATGGATCAATTAGGATTCTAACTGATGTCCGATATGTGCCAGAATTGAAAAAGAACCTCATTTCTGTGGAAGTACTAGAATCAATGGGCTACATGGTGTCGGCATATAATGGAGTGATGAAAATCATTTCAGGTGCATTGGTGCTGGTGAAAGGAATCCGAAAAAATAATAACTTGTATTACTATCAAGGTAATGCAGTTGTTGGAGTAGCGGCAGTGGCTTCCAGTGATGATCGAGAATTGAAAGTAACCAGATTATGGCATATGCGCTTAGGGCATGTCGGAGAAAAATTCTTGAATCTTTTGATGAATCAAGAACTATTGAAAGGAGCCAGTGTTTGCAAGTTAGATTTTTGCAAGTATTGTGTCAAAGGGAAGCAGACAAGGGTAAAATTTGGCACTGCAATTCACGATACCAAGGGTATTTTGGATTATGTGCACTCTGATGTGTGGGGGCCTTCCAAAACAACTTCTCTATGAGGCAAAAATTATTTTGTTACCTTTGTCGATGACTTCTCTCGAAGAGTATGGGTGTATACTATGAAGGCGAAAAGTGAAGTATTGGAAATATTCATCAAGTGGAAAAAGATGGTCGAAACTCAAACAGAAAGAAAGATCAAACGCCTTCGAATAGACAACGGAGGTGAATACACTTGTGATCTGTTCATGAAGGTCTGTGAAAATGAAAGCATTGTTCGGCACTTCACAGTCAGAGATACACCATAGCAGAACGGGGTGACCGAGCGTATGAACCGGATATTGGTGGAGAAAGTTCGGTGTATGTTGTCCAATGCTGGGTTGGGTAAACAATTTTGGGCTGAGATTTTAGCATATGCAAATCACCTTGTTAATCGCTTACCATCAACTGCTATTGGCGGAAAAATGCCATTAAAGAAATGGTCGGGAAAACCTGTTACAGATTATGATTCCTTACATGTGTTTGGTTCTACTGCATATTATCATGTTAAAGAATCAAAGTTGGATCCAAGAGCGAAGAAGACGCTCTTTATGGGGATCACGACAGGCATTAAAGGTTATCGCCTTTGGTGTCCTGAGACGAAGAAGATAGTTTTCAGCAGGGATGTCAACTTTGATGAATCTACCATATTGACAAAGGTAAATGTACAACAGAATGATGGTACTCCCCAACAGGTGGAGAGCACTCCTAAGCAGGTGGAGTTTGAAAGAAGCATTATCAGACCAGCAATGGATATAGGAGCAGATGAAAGGACTCCTATGGTAGAAGAAGAATCAACTGAAGAAGATGTTCCAGTTGGAGAGTCTTCACAGCAACTTGTATCAATTGCATTGAGTAAGCCAAAGAGAAATATCAAAATACCTGCTCGGTATGTTAATATGGTGGCTAATACATCTGCAATTGCAATAGATGAAGTTCCTACCACTTATCTTGAAACTGTCCAAAGTTCAGAGAAAGAAAAATGGAGGACAACCATGGAAGAAGAAATGCAGTCCCTTTATAAAAATTAAACTTGGCAACTTGGCAACTTGTCAATCTGTCAAAGGGAAAGAAGGCAATTGGGTGCAAGTGGGTATATGCAAAGAAGGAAGGATTTCCTGACAAGTCTGGTGTTTGTTACAAAGCAAGATTGGTGGCTAAAGGCTACGCTCAGAAGGAGGGAATTGATTACAACGAAGTGTTTTCTCCAGTCGTGAAACATTCCTCCATCAGAATTTTATTGGTTTTGGTACCACAATTGGATCTGGAACTTGTCCAATTAGATGTAAAAACTGCATTTTTACATGGTGACTTGGAAGAGAAAATCTACATGACTCAGCCAGAAGGATTCAAAGTTGCTGGTAAAGAAAAGATGGTGTGCAAGTTTGACAAATCGTTATATAGATTGAAACAGTCTCCAAGGCAGTAGTACAAGCGATTTGACAAGTTTATGATGGGACAGAGGTACACAAGAAGCAAATATGATGACCGTGTATATTTGCGCAAGCTACGAGATGGATCCTACATATATCTTCTTCTTTATGTTGATAATATGTTGATAGCTTCCAAGGATCAAGATGAGATTAAAAAATTGAAATCTCATTTGATTCGAGAGTTTGAAATGAAGGATCTCGGTGAAGCCAAGAAAACTCTCGGCATGGAGATAAGCAGAGATAGAAGATTGGGGAGGCTTTATTTGACTCAAAAAGAGTATCTTAGTAAAGTATTAAAGAGGTTTGACATGAATGAAAATATCAAACCTGTTAGTACTCCACTTGCTCTTCATTTCAAGCTCAGTGCATCGTTATCTCCAAAGAATGATGCAGAACGAGAATATATGACAAAGGTACCATATGCAAATGCGGTGGATAGCTTGATGTATACTATGGTGTGTACAAGGCCCGACATTTCACAATCAGTTGGAGTTGTGAGCAGGTACATGCATGATTCTGGCAAGGAACATTAGCAGGGTGTGAAATGGATTTTACGGTACATTTTGAACACCGTAGATGTTGGATTAGTATTTGAGCGGGATGTGAAGATTGGTCAAGGCGCAGTTGGATATTGTGATTCCGACTACGCAGGTGATCAAGATACACGTCGTTCAATGACTGGGTATGTGTTTACACTTGCTAAGGCACCAATCAGTTGGAGGTCTACCTTACAGTCAACGGTTGCTTTGTCTACTACAGAGGCGGAGTATATGGCAGTTACGGAGGCTGTTAAGGAAGCAATTTGGCTTCAAGGGTTGCTTGATGAATTGGGAATCGGACAGAAATATATCAAAGTTCATTATGATAGTCAGAGTGCTATTCATTTAGCAAAGAACCAGGTTTATCATGCAATGACGAAGCATATCGACGTACGGTATCATTTTGTGAGGAAGATTTTGGAAGATAGTACGATACTATTTCAAAAGATTCAGACCAAGAAGAATCCTGATGATATACTTACGAAGGTTGTGATAACTATCAAATTCCAACATTGTTTGAATTTGATAAATGTTGTGCACAACTTGAAGATTGGCACTTGACAACGCATTTGAAGACACCACCGAATATTGAGTGAGAAGATTTTGTATTTTTTTTTTGTAGGAATTAGAAATTATACCAATGTGGAAATTTGTTGAATTTCAAAACCAACAATTGTTGACTTTGAAATTGTTGGTCTAACATTCTAATATCCCACATCGATTGAATTGGGTTTTGTGGAATGATTTGAGAGTTATAAATAGCTCTCAAACAAATCAATTCAATTACACCAAGTAAGAGAATTATAACTTGCTTCCTTCTCTCTCTTTGTAATATTTCTTCTAGTGAAATATTAAGTTGTCGGTAGTGTCCAAGAACATAGGCAAATTAGCCGAACCTCGTTAAATTCTGGTGTTCTATTTTATTGTCTATTTAGTAGCTATATTTGTAGTGAGTTATTATGCAATTAATTGCATATATAGGTGATTCTGTCCAGGAAATTGGTACTTAAGCAGGCCAGTGTGCCTCACCAAATATTTCTTGGGAATTACCATTTTGCAATTTTAGGTACAATAATTTACTCGTTATACCTTAATTTGGTAGAGCTTCCGCAACAGCGGATTCTCTGGCTTCTTTCTCTTTGTCTTCTGGCTCATTTACTTTGTTTAGCTCATGCAAGCGCCTTCCTAAGTAGTCTAGATGTTTGGTTCAGTTGGATGGATTAGGAGTTTGTAATTTTCGTATTAGAAGAGGTTATTGCTGTTTCCCTCTTTTTTCAATTGTTCCCGTTATATTTTAGTGAAATAAAAGGGGTAGTCAAGCCCGCCCGCCTGATATGATTGGTGGTAAAAAAAAAAAAGAATAATAATCAGAACTTCTTAGATTCACTTATTGAAAGAGAGACTTCAAATAGCAGATTCTCAAAAACTCCCACATATTAAAAGAAATTCTTAAGAATTCTCTCCATCGTTGTACAACGATGGATTTGGAATTTCATAATTATTGTCTAACATCCTCCTCTTTTAGTGCTTGTATTATATTACAAAATCAATAAAATTTTGACTTAAAATAGGATAGGCTTGTAGTATCATGTATATGTTTGTCCCCATTCAACAAAAATCCTGGTTCTATCCTTGCCGCTATATGAAGTAAATATTCTGATTCAATCAATCAGAATAATTGTTCTAAAACTTTAAAGTCCATAGCAACTTCGTAAGATGGTAACAAGCCAGTATAACATTTGTTTGTACTTGGTTGGTGACTCTTTAAAGTTTCAAGTTTGGTAACAGCTTTTATCCTTCTTATTACCGACAATATAATCTGTATGGCTTGTCACCCCACAAAGGGTCGCTGGAACAAACTGGAAAATTGAAATGTGATCACCCCCTAGCAGCCGGTGGAGTTGCTTGCAATTGCATGGCATAGATGTCCAAGGTGAGGTGGTAGCATTATCTATGAATTTGATTCCATCTATATGTTCAAGTTGTTGCATTGCATGTTATCAATGAATCTGAATCAATCTATAGGGTGAAGTAGTTGCAGTGCTCGTAGCGGCCAAGACATACGTAGCACCCACCCCACCCACCCTATATGGGTGGTGTAATTTTTTTCCTTTGAGAATAATTTCAAAAACCTCCCTTGAGGTTTCGGACAGCCGCACTGGCAATTGCAGATACCTCCTCTGCCATAACATTGGGTCCTAATGCTTACATCAGACTCAGTGAAATAAATGTAGTAGCCTTGTAGTCTATAAGGTGTTTGGCAACTACATGGACTTAATCAATTAAATCAGTAATTGACTGAATAAATAGAAATAATCACAAATTTAGAACTAAAATAAATTTCTAATTTGCTATGAGAAAAGGGTGTCAATTTCTAAATAATAACAATTTAGAACTAAAAAAATTTTTAACATGCGATTACAGTTGCAATATTTGTTTAAGCCTTTCATAAGGCTTAAAAAGGCCATATTTTGTTATACCAGTTCATGATTGAAACTCGTTTATTTATTACATTTTAAGCAATTCCACCCAACTCTTGAATCTAAACATTCTAGAATTTACGTTCTAATTGTTTGTTGTTGTTGTTGTTGCTATATAAGTATTCTCAAAAGCAGCCGTTACAGAAAGCCATTGTAAAAGTTGAAAAGTATTTACTTAGAAAGAAAAAATCTGTAAAAGTTGTTGCTTATAGAATTCAATCGAAAAAAAAAAAGAATTTTTCACTCAAATGTAATCTTAAAAGAATTTGTTGCTATACGGTGGAAGAAAAAGGATAGATAAGAATAAGCAAGATTTAAAGAATCATCAACAAAAATACAAATATGTTGACTGAGTGAGTAAGAATTTTATTTTCAACTTAAAGGAGGCTTTGATTAAATTCAATTTAATTAGTTGTGAATATTAAATAAGACAATTATTGTTCATAATAAATTATTTTCGAAGATGCAAAGTATCTTGAGTATAGCTTGTTTTGTCAACAATTAACAAAGATAAGTAGCAAAAAGTTGTTCATTTCTACTGTATGCTACTGGCAAAGCAATGGAGAAATGCCTTCACTTTCAAGGCCAGCCATCCCATTTTGGGTGACGGACTAAGTTGGAGAATCGCTGTATTTGGGTGGTTTGATGTTATTTACTAAAAGCAATGTGGGACTAACAAAATTAACAATTTTGTTCATGGTGTCATAAAATAAAGCATAATTTAATGATCAAAATAAAGCATGATTAATTATTTACAGCAACGTATTGCATAGTAATGCCATGCAAGAATTGTAACAAGTAAGGGAAATATGAAAAAATAAAAAAGAGAAGTAAAAGAAAAAAATAAAAATAAACATATAATATGAGAGTGATTTCATGCTTAAACATAAATTGGGTGGTAATTTGAGCATACAATTCTTTAAGGTACAAAGTGCAAATTGGGTTACAGTTCATAGAGGTGAATTACCATTGCTAGCTTAAAGGTCCGCGTATCAATTCATGAAACCATCGTCTTTGAGTTTTAGTTCAAAGAGAAAAGAACTTCAAAGATAACATTCGAAGGCAAAGTGATCTTGGAACCAGAAGTTATGAGTTCTTAATAGTTAGTGCAATTAACCATTGGATCAGGGGCCTCATAAGTCCCAATTCAAATCAATTTTCCCTTAGAGTGTAAATAGGAATAGATTTAGGTAGGATGTAAATTGATTGTATTACAGAATAAAAAATTATAAAGGTCTATTTTATCCTCAATTGATCTGAAAGGGAACTTGTGAAACCCATGATCTTAATCCTTTAATAGTATCACAGATAGCCCAATTACACTAAGGGTATGTTTGGTTCCCAATAGAATTGGGGTTTAGAATTGGAATTGGGGTCCCAATTCCAAATCTTCAGTTTGGACACCGCCAATGCCAGAGAATTAGAATTCAATTCGAATTCTATGGGCCACCAATTCCACAAATTCAATTCTTTGGTAAGACCTAAGAATCACAATTCTAATTCCATAATTTCACCTCCTATTCGGGTTAGTACGCGGATCTTAAGTGGATTAAATCAATAAAACGGGTCTCTATATAATCAAAGAAAAAAAATGAAAATGAAAGTCCTCTCTCTCTCTCTCTCGTCACAGACCAACCATCGCTTCTTTTGCAGCTCCTTCTCCTCCACATCTTCCTTCTCCGCCTCCTCCCATCCTTCCTCCTCTGCCTCCACCTGTACTTGCATCGTTGACACCTCGCCTCTCCTCTTACTCATCTTCCTCCTCTGCTTCTTCCCACCATTGAACATCTACTCTCATTTATGCATGCTAAGAGCGAAATTATAGGGTTTCTTTCTGTAAATTGGCTCAAATCTAGTGAATCCAATAGCTGTAGCTAAAGATGACCGCCGGAGATGGCCTTCTCAGCACGACATGTTGTGGGCATCCTTTGTACATGGATTCTCCATTATTGGCCTTATTGATTTGAGGGTAATTTCTTGTTATTGACGCACTTACCTTGTAATTCTCTAAAATCTCATTCTGCTGATGACTTAGTCATTTCTGCCCTTCTTGTTGCTCTTCTACTCAGAAAAATGGATGTATGGTACTGGATCGAATGTATTGTTAAAAGACATCAGCTTATAGTTTGAAAGTTTTTTAACTTCATTTTCACATGAATTTTTCTTTCAGTTCTGTCTCTAAAGGGTGCGTACTTAAATTGCAGAACGTGGTGGCCTCGATCTCCTGCGACAAAGCTGTTTGGGACGCCATCCTGAACAACAGGGCAGTTCAGGATCTCCGGGGCTCAATCTCTGCAGGTCATATGCAACAAATTTATTTGACAAAATTTTCAAAATATATACGTTTATTCCCCTGCCTCCTCTGTATGATTAATCAATTGCTGGTAAAGTAGTTGTGAAATATTTTATTAGATGCTGATGCGTATTCATCTCCATGTGTTTTTGAAATTAGCATGAAAAATGGGAAAAGGGTTTTTTTTTATTTTTCTATATTCTTTGCTTGTTGATCATTGTGGGTTGGAAAAATTGAGGAATTTACTTGTTAGGGAAACTTTTTGTATTTTTAGTATGAAAATGAATAATATTTGTAGCATGCCACTGATATGGACATGGAAGCAAGGAAACGAGAAAAAGTTCCTAAGTCATTGGAGCATGCAGAAAATTTAAGCACTCTCACTCCACTTGCCACAAAAACAGGGCATTTAGTATACTTTAACTGCAAAATTATTATGTGTACCGTATATTTCTTGAAAATACCACGGCTGAGATGGGGAAATATTTCTTCACAAAAAGGGATAATGGATCAAAACATGCTAAAGGAAATGCTCACCAAAGAAATTGATATGAGAGTGAGAAAAAATAAATTATTAAAGGCACAAATTGGTTCTTTCTTTTAAATCTTTAGTAAAAATTGGCTAAATGTAAGACAAAAAAATTATTATATAGAAAAAAGAAAAAAAGAAAAATTTTATGTAAGCATTTTCTTGAAAACAATTCTAATTCCTAATGAATTCTTCTCTCATACAAACAAAGAATTTGGAATTTCAAATAAATTCCGTATCAATTCTATGCATTTCCCAAACGAAAGAATTGAAATGACTTGGAATTCCAATTCATAGAATTCCAATTCTATAGAATTTCGATTCTAATTCAATTCTAATTCTATAGAAGCAAACGCACCCTAAGGGTACGTTTGGTTCTACAGAATTGGAATTGAATTAGAATTAAAATTCTATAGAATTTGAATTCTATGAATTGGAAATCCAAATCCTTGCAATTCTTTCGTTTGGAAAATGCATAGAATTGATACGGAATTTATTTGGAATTCCAAATTCTTTGTTTGGATGAGAGAAGAATTCATTAGGAATTAGAATTGTTTTCATGAAACATTTGCTTACATAAAATTTTTGTTTTTTTCTTTTTTTTATATAATAATTTCTTTTTTCTTACATTTAGCTAATTTTTACTAAAAATTTAAAGGAAAAAACCAATTTGTACCTTTAATAATTTACTTTTTCTTGCATTTAGCTAATTGTTACTCAAGCTTTAATGAAAAATGCAAATTACTTCCTTTTTTGGCAAAATATCAGCCAAAACCCCGAAGCTAGCTAAGACATTCAGGCAAAATTATAACCAACAATGACAATATAAATAGAAAATATTGCAACAATGATAATATAAATCGACACCTGCATATCAAGAACAGAATACTTGTGATAAATTGCTTGCTTAAACAACCATCATAGATATAGAGGTTATATACACTGTAGTGGAAAAGTAGCCCTCATTTCTGGCTACTTTAACATTGAAATGGTTTGTTAGCAATCGAAACTTTTGGCCTCTGGAAGCAACACCAGTCCTAGCCATTAGTAGTCTCTTGGCATCTGAAAAAAGCAAACATTGATACAGCCAAATATTGATATAATCCATGACTACTATAATGAAAAAAGCAAATTACTTCCTTTTTTGCAAAATACCAGCCAAAACCTTGATAAGCCCCAAGAGCAACAACCAGCTGAGACATTCAGGCAAAACCACAACCAACAATGACAACATAAATAGAAAATATTGCAACACAAATTCACGATTCTTTAGAAGAATGCATTCTCACTAAAAGTTTAATAAATGTATTCTCGCTAAAAGAAATAGAAAAATGTATTCTTGCTAAAAGCCTAAAACAAGCCAAAGAGAAAGGTAGCCCTTTTGAATTGTAATAGTCCTTTCTAGCTTCAAAGGTAAGACAAGAATTCAACCAATTGTGGATTTCAAAAACACAAAACAAAGGAACCAAGCCATCAACTTCAACATTGAAACACCAAGGCGCCACCACTTTCCTCCTCCTTGCAGACCTACGCAGGCCATCAGTTCACAATGTTTCCATGCCAGGTAAGGGTGACTGTAAAACTGCATAAGCTCAATGCATAAGTTCTGAATCTTGTGTGTATATTTGGATTTTGGATGTCCAACCGATGTAAACTCTACCGAAATATTGGACGAGAATTCAACACATTTGTATTTTGTGCGGTTTCATTCGGTCATTATATATATTCAAAGTTTTGGTGTATAAATACATCATAATAATATATGTTAAATATTTTATTTATATATATCAATTTTATTTCGAATGTAATATTGTAATGTAATTGTGTATCAAGTAATATAAAAAGTACAATAATCAAACTTAGCCGTTCCAAACTCTAAGTGCAACGAGTCCTCTCTGCGGAATGCTATACAAAATCTTTATTAATGAACGACACAAGGAAAGTGGAGTCCGAGAGAAATACAATTTGTTGTATGTTTTTTCGGATTAGGATGACAAAAGAAATCTTTAGCATCTACATTTCTTATTACTTGCAAATTTCCTTAATTAATGCAAAACTTTAGCCTAGTCAATACATCCAAACCCTGATTAGACCAGCAGAAAGCAATGTATGAATGTGACCTTAAGACACGTACCTGCGTTTAACAACTGCAGTATTCGTTCATATCAACATAAATCAGAGGGTTCTTCTCAGGTTGCACCCCCTTAATTTTTAAAAAATTGTAAAATAGGCTATAAATTTTAGATTTTTTAGTATTGTTCCTCTCTTGCCCCTCTGAATTTTGATAATATTCCTTTTAATCCCGCAAATCCCCCTCGAAGGTGTTAAAACTTTTTACAATTGCTCTTACCATTTCTAATGACAACGTAAAACAAAATATATTACAAAATGCTACTTTTTTTTCATTTTAATGTTTTCTAAATGTCCAATAATACAAATTACAAGCAAAACGAACATTCTTTTGACAGTGCAATTCTATGTATATTATTAGTCTAGTTTATATACTAGATCTTTACATCTTGTAGTCTTATGCACATTTTAAAATTCTATGCAATTTTATAAAATAACATGACATGATAACTATTGTAAATGGTTAATCACAAGCAGTAAATAACTTTTTTTTAAAAAAAAAAAATTGTAGTGGTAAGTAAATTGATTGGTGTACTTATATCAAATTTTTAGTTATACTAAAAATTTCTAAACTAACACATTTTAAGCTAATATTAATGTTGCATCCCCTAAATAAAGGTCCTGACTCCTCTATTGCATAGAGGAAATTACCATTGATCACTTAAAGGTATTGACACCATTTTATGAAACCGTTGTCTTTGAATTCTAATTCAAAGAGAAAAGTAGAAGGCAAAGTGGTATTAGAGCCAAAGTTATGGATTCTTACTAGTTAGTGCAATTAATCATTAGATCAGGAGCCTCACAAGTTTCAATTCAAATAAGTAGAGGCACGGTGTAATAGAATTCGGTAGAGTGTAAATTGATAATACTGTTAATAGGGGTGGCAATTCGGGTTCAAATCAGGTTGTCGGGTCGGGTTCGGGTCAACCCGTCAGAAAATCTGTTGACCCGAACCCGACCCGCTAACCCGTGACGGGTCAGGTATGCTGACCCGAACCCGAAAATTTCAGGTTGGCGGGTCGACCCGAAATGACCCGAAACTTAATTTTAATTTATTAATTTATCACTGTAATTTCTAATAAAATCAATTTCTCACAAAACTAATTACATAATCAAGTAATAAAAATTTAAATAAATAATTCAAAACCAAATCTAAAATAAATTAAACACCATAAAAGTGTTTTATTCCAAACAAAATATAAAATAAATTAAAACAGTATAAAAGTAAAAAATAATATAATATATTATTTCTCCAAATATAATAATTTCAACTTCACACAAATTAAATAAATTCATTTGGATTAAGTAATTAATGCCTTTGAAAAAAAGAATAACTTAGTTTAGTTAGATAGAATTATTTTTATGTTTATTAAATTATTTTTAATTCGTAAACGGGTCATATCGGGTTATATCAGGTCACCACGGGTTAACCCGAAATCGACCTGTTTTCTTTTCGGGTTCATCGGGTCCAACCCGATTCTGACCCAAATTCCCGAAACCTCAACCCAAACCCATTAATTTCGTGTTAGGTTCGTGTCGTGTTTTCAGGTCGTGTCAAAAATTGCCACCCCTACTTGGTAGTTTAGAAGATATGATAATTTAGCAACTACGTGTCACATTTAAATTGTATCGTCGAGGGTGACATGATGATATAAAGTTGTGATTATTTGTTTTTTTTTTTTTTCAAGTCTTCTAACAGGACTGCAGGTGGAATGGAAATGGAGTTCCAGGATGCATACACAATTTCTCTACCAGTATTGTCTATGAGAAACCTAATTTTTATTTTTTGCTATTAGAGCTATTTCCAACAAATTTCTGAATAAAAGTTGCCTAATTTGACTTTATTTTCTGCTAAGTGGAACACTGTACAAAGATGGTTATTTAGAGATATGCTTTTCGCTTGCACGTGGCAATAATTTTGACTTACCTAAAAATAGATGATGGGATGTATTTGGAATGACATGCAACATTAACTCTGCTGAAAATTTGGAGTACTCTATCTAGAAAAGAGTAATGCAAACGAACTGAATACCGAAACATTAAAACTTGGATGGAGTTCGTAATAAACTTGAAATTAGTGCTTATGGGACTTGAACTTGAACAAAGTTTTCAATGAAAGTAAATTTTTGAGTAGAAGTTGAATAAGTACGTAAATCTCATCTTTTTATGTGTATGAAAATGAGATCGAACACTATTTTTTTTTTCAAATTTCTAGCGGGGAAATGATAACTCGATCAATATGCTCGTTGATGCTTTGTTTTCTAGTTTATTAATCGATTTTGAACTAATTTTACTTCATAAAACTCAGGCATAATTCGTTTTACATCCATAATCAAACCACAAAAAACCATCTTAAAATAGTAAACTTGAATGCCAGTAAGTAGTGTTATTTAAACGCCTCACCTTGACTCACCATTTGTACTAGGTCACATGCTTTATAAATTGACTTCAATATTATCTATTTTAGGGTAAAATAAATCACTGGCCACTAAATCCACTTGCTGCGTTACCACTGCACCTGAGCAGCACACTGCATCCACCAAAGCATATTCATCATTTTACATCCAAAACAGAGGATAGCAAGTGGAATGAAACTTAGTAAATGTTTAGTGATAGGTGCCACATGAGGAGGTGATTTTTGGTGGGTAGTTGAACCGACCGGAATCAGCCTCTTCTAAGGTGAAGTGAGGTGTATCGGTGTGTCCGAAGTGAATGGCGGGACTTCTCCCTTGGGATCACTCCGACGATCAAGTTAGTATGAGAACGAGAGAAAAGCAGTAGTATTGTCAAATGAACAGTATGCTTACTTGTTAGGAGTACATGAGGGGTATTTATAGAGCGAGAGTGGAGGGCAGGACAGAGGTCTTATGCCGGTGGGACCCATGTCCTGCCATTACGGCTCTGCTCTCTGTCAGGCGGTCTGACTCTGACGCTGTAGCCGCCTGGGCAGGGTGACGAGGAGTCTTATGCAGTAGTCATTAGGTGCGACAGTGCTTTTCAGATAAAGCACTGGTCCCGGGTGATATCAGGTGGCTTGACATCATCAGCGTGCAGCTGAGGTGGAGGTGCCGAGGTCACCTACACGGTAGACTAGGGATCCGGCCGAGCTTATGGGATATGCCCAAGACACGGATGAGCTCCGATGAGGGACGAGATGGGTTCACCTCGGACATGCGGGGTGGCCGAGGTGAGCATCCTCAATAAGCCCCCCAAGCCTCGGGAGCTCCGGGCTAGGGAGGTACCGAGGCTTCCTTGTGCTGAAGTCGTGAAGAGTCGGGGTTCCGAAACTGCTCCGGAAGATGCGGGGACGAGACACGTGGGGGAGTCAGTTGACAGGACATGGTCACTGGTAACCGTCGCGTCGTGAAGTAGTGGGACGTTTCGTGCAGAGGGTATCAGTCGAAAGGACGGGGCATTAATGAAGAGAGAGAGAGGCACGGCGTTTTGAATTCGAACGTGGCCGTCTTTTCGCATTCTTGCCGGCTCTTCGGATTCCCCCCAAACCCTTATAAATAGGGGGTCCTTTTCACCATATGGCCCATCACTTTCTTTCTTAGCCTCAGATTTGTAAAATTCTTGAGCGTTGCCGAGATCAGTCCTGCCAGCCGAGATATCAACCGAAGTCATCCACCTCGTCAGATTCCGTAGTCAACAGTAAGTATCTTTCTTTTCATCTCATCATTCACTCATGGCCAAAACGGCTAAAACCCACAAGGAAACTGTGAAACCGAGCTACCAGGCCGAGGAGGTTGCCGGCCATTCGAAAGGCCGACTTCATCCAGCTCCACGGGGGTCGCACTACCGATGTGGGGGAATCGGCCGAGAAGAAGTGGCTGGGACAAGCACCGGGGTCAGAGTCGTCCGAGATGAGCGATGGTGGTTCCGAGGTGGGCTATAACGAGGAGCTCGGCGTCGAGATACCACACGACGAGGACGTACTGGAGCCTGTCGCTCCCAAGGGCACAGCCAACATCGACTTCGGCAAGATGCCGAAGTTTAGAAGTCGCATCGGAAGGGATAGGGCCGTGAAGGTGATAAACAAGTACCCTTTCCGGTCGGGGTACGAGATTATACCGCCCGGGGCGGATGACTCAGCCGAAAAGCCCCCCTTGGGCATGGTGGCCATCTATGTCCAACAGTTAGAGGCCGGGCTGAGGATGCCCACATCGAGGTTCTTCAGAGACTTGCTTCGTCACTTCTTCGTGAGGATTACCCAGCTCACCCCGAACGCGATCCGTATCATTGTAGGGTTCGAAATGCTGTGCCGACATCAGGAGGTGACTCCCTCTGTCGACCTCTTCCGCCGATGCTATACCCTCAAGGCGCACGGGACAGATAAGGGATGGTTTTATGTTGGCAATCGGAACAATGCCATTCCGAAGTTGGTGATTGGTTCTCCCGGCTCGATCAAGAATTGGAAGCGCGACTTCTTCTTTGTGTCCGAAGTGGACTTCCCCAGGGGCTTCTGGTGGAGGCCAATTAAAGCGAAGGCCGACTCCTCCGCGGGGGATGCCGAGGAGGAGGCCTTCCAGAAGCTGATGGGGTCAGGACTTCGGATATTCAGTCTGGACTACCCCGAAGTCGTGCTGGTTGACGGGGGAATTAGCCGAGTTTTGCTCAGTCCTGACAAGACTCCCATCACTTCCACTAAACTCAAGATACCTTGTAATTTTCTTTCATAACTTTGCTTTCACTTCGGCTAAGACATATGATAATATTTGTTTCCTGTGCAGTGGCTAAACTGTCCGACATCGTCGTATCGGGCTCGTCCGAAGTGGCCAAAAGGCAGAAGAGGAAGAGCTCTGATGAGACATCGGCACCTCCGCCAAAGAAGAAATCACAAGGGCAAGCTGTCAAGACCTCGGCGGCTGAAAGCACTCCCACCACGGCTGGCCAAAGCAGCTCGGCCACCGCAGCTACGGGGTCCACCTCGTCCGTGCCAGAGAGGGTGTCCCTTGGAGTCGTCACGGCACTTCCACCTCCTCATGGCCGAGGCAAGCAGTTGAAACCCCCGGTCAACGCAGTCTCGGGGACCTCGCTATGGAATCGTTTCCATAGCCCCCCGGTGTTTTCCGGGGAGGAGAAGACATACCCCGGCGGGCACTGGTGTCCGAACTGGAAGATTTCGGTCAACGACAGGTGCAGCCAACCTCGGGTTGCCCAAGAGCTAGTAATGCACTCCCCCCTGCCAAGGGATTTGGAGTTTATGAAGAAACTGTCCCCGGCCGAGATGGTTCAAAGCCTCATGGTGAGCACAGCTTCCACCTCAGCCTTTGTGGCCGAGATGACACACCGGTACTGTGCTCTGGTCGAGGAGCAGGACACCGGCAAGCTGCAAAATCAGATCTCCAAGTTGGAGAAGAAATTGGCGGTGTCCGAGTCTGAGAAAGCCGAGCTTCAAAGACAGCTTAAGGAGGCCGAAACTAAGGGTGAGGAGGCCGAAGTTACAATGAATAGTCTCAGATCGGCCCTCGAAGAAGAGCAGAAGAGGGGGGACGAGGTGAAGAAGTCTCATGAGCAAGCCCTCAACAGTGTTGGGGCCTCGGCAGTGGACGCATTTCGGAGGTCTGAGGCCTTCACCAAGGATCTCGGCCAACTGCTCACACCAAACTTCATGTTCGGCTTCACGTCGGGTGTGGACGCGGCCGCAGCCCACCTCTCCTCCGAAACCTTGGAGTCGTTGAAAGACAATGCCAGCTACAATGAGGACTTCAAGGAGTTGTGCGACCGGATGGCCGACGGCCTCCAGACCGGAAGGAACTTGGCCGAAGTCCAGAACGAGTTCAACAAGTGGCTGTCCGAACTCGACGAAGTGTTCGAGGAGGGTGAAGAAGCTGGGGGAGACGAAGCCGGAAGGGGACATCGGCGAAGAGCATGGAAAAGAATTTCACCCCGGCGGAGGAGAGTCCGGAGAGAAGGCTGCCCAGGAGGGAGCCGAGACGGGGGTCTAGGCTCGTGGGCTTTAAAGGGGTGGCCGAGGTGGAGAGTGCTTAGTAGCATTCCGACCTCGGCCTTGCATTTTTTGTAACGCTCTTTTCTGTTGAATGAAAGCCTATTTCTTTTCATCTCAGCACTTTAATTTCTCGCTTTGACTTCGTCCCTTGCTTGTCCCCCTTTATTTTTTAATAGCGTAATTCCGATGTTGAAAAATAACATAAGATCCGAAGTCATAACTTGATTTAAAATTCAAGCATAATACATTTTGAGGTTCTCGGCGTGCCAAGACCTCGGCACTAATGAGCCATCTCGGTAACTCAGTTTACAATATCCCTTAAGGTCAGACTCCATAACTCGGTAAAGGCCTTCCCATTTTGGGCATAATTTCCCTTGTGGTTCAGCTCGGCTGACTGAGTTTTTCCTAAGAACCAAGTTTCCAGGCTGGAATCTACGGTGTCTGACGCGGGCATTGTAATAGTGTGTCAGTGTGTTCTTGTAGGAAGCTATCCGGGCTGAGGCGAGATCCCTTCGTTCATCGACGAGGTCGAGATCCAGCTGTCTCTCTTCGTTGTTCACCTCGGCGGCATAGGCTGCCAGCCGAGGGTTGGGGGTAAGGATCTCGGCAGGGATGACAGCCTCGGCTCCGTAGGTCAAAGAGAAGGGGGTCTCTTGCGTGGCTGACCTCGGCGTGGTCCGATAGGACCACAGGACACTGGGGAGTTCTTCGACCCAAGATGTTCCAGCTTGGTGTAGTCGGGTCTTGAGGCCATGCAAGAGAGTTCGGTTGAAGTTTTCTGCTTGACCGTTGGCCTGGGGGTGGCCTACTGAAGTGAAATGTTGTTTGATGCCAAGGTTTGTGCACCAAGTTTTAAAGGGGTTCTCGGCAAATTGTCTTCCATTATCCGAGATGATGACCTGAGGTATGCCGAAGCGGCAGACGATGCATTTCCAAAAGAATTTTTGAATTGCCAGCCCGGTGATGGTCCTCAGAGGCTTGGCCTCAACCCACTTGGTGAAGTAATCCACAGCGGTTACCAGGAAGGTATAACCCCCGACGGATCTGGGGAAAGGACCTATGATGTCTGTCCCCCATTGCTCAAACGGCCAAGGTGAAGTGATGGGAACCATGAGGTTTGCGGGCTGGTGATGTTCGGGTGCGTGGACCTGGCAGGAAGGGCTGCCGAGAACGAGGTCCTGGGCGTCTTGCCGAACTGAGGGCCAGAAATATCCAAGAAGCAAAGCCTTCTTGGCTAGCATTCTGTGGCCGACATGAGCTCCACACAAGCCTTCGTGGATCTCGTGAAGGACATGGCGTCCTGTCTCGGGAGTGACACACCTCAGCCATGGGCCGAGGTAGGAGCGTTTGTACAGTTCTCCATCGCGGAGAGCGTACCGAGCCGCCTTGCGTTGTATTTTTCTCGCCTCGGCTCGGTCTTCGGGAATGGCTCCTTGACCCAAGAAAAGGATGAACGGGGTCATCCAGGTTTCTTCAGAGTGCACGGGGCAGGCCACCTCTTCCACGTATCCTGGTTCACTCAGGACTTCCACTAAGACTGTTTTGTTGAGGTCAGAGAATGATGTGGAAGCCAGCCGGGATAAGGCGTCGGCTCGTTTATTCTGGGACCGGTGTATTCTTTGGATTTCGAAAGACTCGAAGTACGCGGTGAGTTGGTGAACTTTGGAGAGGTACCGTTGCATGGTCTCATCCCTGGCCTCGTATTCACCAAGAATTTGACGCACAACGAGTTGGGAGTCACTGCGGACGTGGATTTGCTGGGCGCCGAGCCTGCGGGCCAGCTGGAGTCCAGCAATTAAGGCCTCGTACTCGGCTTCATTATTGGTGGCTGGGAAGCCAAAGCGGAGGGCGTAAGAGCACACTTCTCCCTGAGGTCCTTCCAGGAGCAGTCCAGCTCCGCTGCCATCCCCATTAGAGGACCCGTCTACGTACAGCGTCCACGGGGAAGGGGTGGGAACCTCGGCACTGGCGGAGGTGGACTCTGGACCTTCCGTGAAGGTCAGTTCGGCCAAGAAATCAGCTAGGGCTTGAGCTTTTATGGCGGTGCGAGGCTCATACGACAGGTCATACTCTCCCAACTCGACAGCCCACTTGGTAAGGCGACCGGAAGCCTCGGGTCGCATCAATATTTGCCGAATGGGCTGGTCGGTCCTGACGGAGATGGGATGAGCAAGGAAGTAGGGCTTCAATCGCCGAGCTGCGTGGACTAGCCCCAGCACCAGTTTTTCCACCTGAGTGTATCGAGTCTCCGGCCCGCGGAGAGCTCGGCTGACGTAGTAGACTGGCACTTGGGTGCCCTCATCCCGGATAAGGACAGCGCTGACAGCCTCGTCGGTTGCGGCGAGGTAGAGGTAGAGTTTCTCCTCGGGCCGAGGTGAAGCGAGAGTGGGTAGGTGATGGAGATATTGCTTCAGCTTGTCGAAAGCAGCCTGGCATTCTTCCGTCCAGGCAAACTGATCGGCCTTCTTGAGCACCTTAAAGAAGGGCAGTGCTTTCTCAGCTGATTGGGACAGGAAGCGATTCAGCGCGGCCAGGCGTCCATTCAGCCGCTGGACTTCTCGGATGTTCCGAGGTGGGGACATGTCCTGAATGGCCTTGACCTTGTCGGGGTTGGCCTCGATTCCCCGGTGGGAAACCAGATACCCCAAGAATTTTCCCGAGGTGACGCCGAAGACGCATTTCTTAGGATTCAGCTTCATCCTCGAGTCTCGCAGGACACCAAAGACTTCCCTCACGTCTGACAGAAAGGATGAAGTGGCGAGACTCTTGACGAGGATGTCATCCACATAGGCCTCGACAGTGCGGCCGATTTGATTCTTGAAGAGTCAGTTGATCAGCCTTTGGTAGGTCGCCCCGGCGTTCTTTAGCCCGAAGGGCATAGTAGTGTAACAATAAGTGCCTCGGTCGGTGTAGAACGCCGTTTTTTCTTGGTCCTCCTCACTCATTCCTATTTGATGATACCCTTTGAAGGCATCTAGGAAGCAAAGGACTACATACCCCATCGCCGAGTCGACGAGGGCGTCTATCCTCGGCAGAGGATAGCAATCTTTGGGGCAGGCCTTGTTGAGGTCGGTGAAATCTACACACATTCTCCATCCACCGGTGTCCTTTTTTACCATGACTGGGTTGGACAGCCAGGTGGGATATTGGACCTCGTGGATCATCTTGGCCGGCAAGAGCTTATCGACCTCATCCGATATGGCCTTGCTACGTTCAGGGCCGAAGTGCCTTCGTTTCTGCCGCACAGGTCGGGCCTGTGGGTTAACGTTGAGTTGGTGAGTCATGAGCTCGGGTGGCATTCCGACCACTTCATCTGCGGACCACGCGAAGACGTCTCGGTGGTCCTTGATCAGGGAGATCATTTCTTCTTTCAGGGGTGAGGGGAGTCCGGTCCCTATTTGGACCACTTGGTCAGGTTTCGCCTCATCCAAGACCACTAGCTCCACCTCATCCCCGGGCTCAAGCCTGTTGGGCTCTCCTGCCTTCTGAGGGTCGATGCAGTCTATGGAGAGGACCGCTAGCCTCTTTTCTTCTGACCTCGGTGAGGGCCGGGGTATGACTGCTGCTTGAATGGTGGCGAGGTAGCATTCCCGAGCGGCGCCCACGTCGCTGCTCACCTCAGCCACCCCCGCAGGTATTGGGAATTTAAAGCTCAGGTGGTAGGTGGAGTATACGGCTCTCAAGGCGTTGAGCGTGGGCCGACCTATCAGCATGTTGTAGGGGGAGTCTGCTTTGACCACCGCAAAACTGACAAGCACAGTTCGGCAGCGTGGATGACGCCCGATAGTTACCATCAGGGTCACCATGCCCTCCGGGTGGACGACGTGTCCCCCGAAACCGACAAGGGGAGTTCTAACCGGAGTGAGTTGCTCCCGGGTCAGCTTCAAACTCTCAAAAGTTCTGTAGTACAAGACGTCTACCGAGCTTCCGGGGTCAACATAGACCTTTTTGACTACGTAGTTGTTGGTGAGGACTTCAATCACAAGAGCCCCGTGATTGCTGGAGGCCGCAGGAACGGGGTCAGCAGGGCCATAGGTGATGACCTCGGACAGCCGAGAGCTCGGCTCGGCCACCTCCATCTCGGCCTGGCGGTAGGTCCGCTTCCGGGAGTTCTGGCTGTCTCCTCCCGTTGGTCCTCCCGCGATGGTGTTGATCACCCCAGCGATGTTGGGGCCGTAGCCCGGTGATCCATCGCGTGGAGGCTGCTTGTCCTCCCTACGGTCTTCGGGACCCCGGCAATGCATGTTCGTGTCCCGTCGGTCGTCTCGGCGGGGGCCCCGGTTCTCCCGGTGGGAGCCGCTTCGGTTGAAGCCTCCATCCTTGCGGACGAATTGCTTCAGGTATCCTTGCCGGATCAAATTCTCGATCTCTCGCTTCAGATCATTACAGTCTTCGGTCTCGTGCCCAACATCCCGATGATAGGCACAATAGAGGTTTGAGTTCCTCTTATCTCTCCTCCCCGGAATTTCGGGAGGGTTGCGGCCGAGGTGATTCTGCCTCATCACAGCCAGGACATGGGTCCGGCTGGAATTAAGAGGTGTCAGCTCGGCGTCCGAGGTGGACGATCTGCCTTTCACAATCCGGTCGAAGACACTTCGGCGGTCTCGGAACTGAGTCGACGAGCCACTGGGGCCTTGTTCGACTCTGCCGGCGTCTTTTTTCCTCCGGGAATCTTGCCCGGTACGAGCGGCTTGAGCCTCTCGCTTCATACGGTTTAGATCTTCATTTCGGATTCCCTGATCTACTCGATCCCAGAGTTCCCGAAGTGTGCGGGGGTAATCCCGGTTTATCTCAGTATTGAAGATTCCCGCGATCAGCCCATTGGTAAAGGCAGCTATGGTTACCTGCTCATGTTGATCAGGTATCTGCACGTTTTCCTCATTGAACCTCAGCACGTAGGAGCGCAGTGACTCGCCGGGGGCTTGCTGCAGGTTCAAGAGGTAGGCTGAAGTCTTCGTAATCGGACGAGATGATACAAAGCGGTGAATGAACCGATCTATCAACTCATCCAGTGAGGAAATGCTCCTCGATTCTAAACCCCAGAACCACTTTCGGGCCGTGCCCTGTAGGAAGATGGGGAAAACTCGGTAAATTACCGCGTCGGGGACGCAATAGAGCCGAAAAGCGGAGAGGAAGGCGCGGAGGTGATCCTCGGGGTCACCTCGGCCATCGTAGGAACGCAGGGCGGGAAGTTTAAAGTTTGGGGGGACCATCTCCCCATTGATGTCATCCGTGAAGGGCGGTGCCCTCAAATATTCTGCTGCTAAGCCTCCGGGACGCCGAGGTGGGTCCTCAACTCGTTTTCCCAGAAGGCCCCGGGAAAAAGCCCGGGAAATGGAAGCGATTTTAGATGTCGCCTTGGCAGAGGCGCGTCTGGAAGTGCTCCGAGAGAGGTGCCCCTCATCGGAGTCTTCGCCGGAAGGCACTTCAGGGGACTTCGTCGGTCTCCTCTTGGAGGATTCAGCTTTTTCCTTCCCCTGCCTCTTGAAGTACCTCCCCAGTTCTTCGAAGATGTTCGGATTATCAGCCACGAACTCGGCCATCTTGGCGATGGCGTCTTCGTTATTGGGTTGGGTCCTTGGGGACCCTTGTTCTTCGGAAATACGATCTTGCTGGGCTCCCGATGTTTGCCCAGCCCCAGTCGAGGGGACTCTTCCACTTCTGGAGCGCGTGGATCTCATTTTAGCAGTAATCTCGTTCCCACATACGGCGCCAATTGAGGAGGTGATTTTTGGTTGGTAGTTGAACCGACCGGAATCAGCCTCTTCTAAGGTGAAGTGAGGTGTATCGGTGTGTCCGAAGTGAATGGCGGGACTTCTCCCCTGGGATCACTCCGACGATCAAGTTAGTATGAGAACGAGAGAAAAGCAGTAGTATTGTCAAATGAACAGTATGCTTACTTGTTAGGAGTACATGAGGGGTATTTATAGAGCGAGAGTGGAGGGCAGGACGGAGGTCTTATGCCGGTGGGACCCATGTCCTGCCATTACGGCTCTGCTCTCTGTCAGGCGGTCTGACTCTGACGCTGTAGTCGCCTGGGCAGGGTGACGAGAAGTCTTATGCAGTAGTCATTAGGTGCGACAGTGCTTTTCAGATAAAGCACTGATCCCGGGTGATGTCAGGTGGCTTGACATCATCAGCGTGCAGCTGAGGTGGAGGTGCCGAGGTCACCTACACGGTAGACTAGGGATCCGGCCGAGCTTATGGGATATGCCCAAGACACGGATGAGCTTCGATGAGGGACGAGATGGGTTCACCTCGGACATGCGGGGTGGCCGAGGTGAGCATCCTCACCACACCCCGTTGGAAACTTTTGAAAATTAATCATTAAGAAAGAAATGCAATTTCTGATATGAAATATGGGCAACTTATGGGCCATGTTTCGGGCTGCAAGAGAATGAATCTTTTAGTAATAGTTTAGTAGTTTATTTTTCAGATTTCTATTTTATTTGGTAGGAATAAGTTCGGTCCAAGACCTCATGTTGAGTTGGATCCGATTTATAGAGTCTAGACTCACTATTACTTAAGTTGGTGAATTAGCTTTTATTGGGTTATGTTGGGCCAGCTTTATAAGCTGACCATTAGTTAGCCTTAATTGTGATTGTGATTGGAGAGTCATTAGTTAGTTCCTTTTCCTTACTAGATTAGGGTTTCACTTGTAGCCTATATAAGGCACCACATTACGTCATTCAAAGGAGACACTTTTATGATAAAAATATTGAGAGAGTTTTCTCCATAGCTTTCGAGCAAACCTTGAACAACTTAGAGTTATACTCTAGTGTTCTTGTTCGGCTTATCAATTCAAGAATCGCACTTGAATTGTGGCGCCTTCTACACTTGCCTGAGGTTCGCTAATTCGTTTGATTACGGGTTGAGATAATATCAACAAGTTCGTAGTCACGGGGATTAGAGGGGTCGTAGGGTTTCCGCTGCCACCGTCTCTTGCATCTGACGTCAAATCTAACAAGCGATCTTGGGTCGCGAATCTCCTCACCAACGAGATTCGTAT
This sequence comes from Coffea eugenioides, assembly GCF_003713205.1. NCBI lineage: Eukaryota > Viridiplantae > Streptophyta > Magnoliopsida > Gentianales > Rubiaceae > Coffea > Coffea eugenioides. Next base: position 71,759,189 of record NC_040036.1, read on the forward strand.
CAGCTGGCATCAGAGCTAGCTTGTTGGTAACATCGTTATCCCTCTTTTCGTGCCTTAATTCGTATCTGTCTCGGTAGCTCAAAAAAAAAATAAAAATTTGTGCACGTTGCATTCTGGCCGCGAGTTCCTGGCCGCGAGTTTCCTTTGTTTTCGAGTCTGGTCATCATTGTTTGTTTCTGTCTTATTGTCGTCTTCAATTTCTGGGAGTTAATTGTGTCGTGTTTGATTTAGTTTGTGTGAGTATCTCATCGTTTGTTACACAAAGGAAAAAAAAAAAAGGGCTTCCTGGTCGGTGACTTCTTCCAAGTCGCAAAGCTGCGACCTTGGAATTGTGCAATCTGTCCGTGTCCGGTTAGTTCCAATTTCTATTGAGCCTTGTGCGAAATCTGCTCGTGTCTTGCTGTCTTTGTTCCCACCGTTTGTGTCCAGCAAATAAAAGAATCAACCAGTGTTGATAGTCGTGTCCCAAGTGCACATAAAATATTGAGTCATTAGGAATTTCTGTCTTGCCGCACTTACATTGATAAATCTGTTCGAATTGTCTCCTCATTGTTTGTGCGTGATAATTGTTCAGCAGCTTGCTATCTTATTTGAGTCCAATCTGAGTCAAAATATATATATATACATACATTACAGCCGCCACTAGGGTCTTCCTTTGTGACGTTGTGTCATGTGCAAACCTGTCCAGCAATTTCGGTCACTAGTTGGCTCTAGTTTCTGTCCAGCTTCTGGTTTAATGCGTGTGGGGTCTTGTGTTGTTTGAGTCGTGTGCAAACAACCCAGCAAAAGGGTCAAAAAAAAAAAAGAGTGTCGCATACCGTTGTCCTTGAGTCGCGTTTGCTGGAATTTTCGTTCTTGCATTACCAAACCTGTGTTGCTTATGAGCCTTGAACCCTTGTGTCGATTCTTGCAAATCCTGGAAACCAACACCGAACTTGAGTAGATTTTGAGTGTCCTGATCAGAAGTCTTGAAGCTCTTGGATCAACCGCAACTGTTTTGGAAAGCCCTTATTCGCCCAATCACAGGTTTCTTGAAAATTGGGAGGAGCACTTCTATTTTCTTGGCAACCTTGTGCTTTGATCCGAAGGATCAACTGTTGGGACAGGAACCTGAGTTTGTGAAAACACTCAGAGAGCCACAGAAAAAAAAAAGAAAAGAAAAAAAAGAAAAAGAAAACAAGAGAAAGAAACAAAAATCTATAGAACCAGCCGCTAGGTTTCTTTTGCTCCTCATCGTACTCTTTGTGTCTTGGTATTGCATGCAATCTGTTTTGCTGTCTCTTGCTATTGTTTGCCCAGATCCTAGTCCTTTCGTTGTGTTGCAGAGTCATTTTGGGTGTGCAAAACAGCCACCAAAAGAGAAAAAAAAAAATTACAGCCGCAACTAGGGCCTTCTTCCCTTCTTGCCGCAACTAGGATTTTCCTTTTAGCGTTGTGTTGTGCACCAATCTGTCCAGAAATTTCGGTCACTAGATGGTTCTAGTTTTTGTCCAGTTTGTAGTTTAATTCGTGTGGGGTCTTGTGTGTTTGGACTGTGTGCCAAAAAAAAAACAGAACCGAATTTGAAGTTCTTGCACAAAGAAAGTTGGATCTCTTGAACCTTGGGCCAATTGGATTTTGATCTTAAAAGGATCTTGGATTCTTACTCCACAAATCTCGAATTTTTGAATTCTTGAAGGATTGAATGTATTACCAGCTTGCTTCAAAACAGTTTAAACAAAAAAAAAAAATAAAGAGGAGGAAGAAAGGCAAGAAATCTGGAATACATAGCAGTCCAAGGCATACTTTTTCCCAAGTGAGATTCGGATCTCCACTAACTCCCAAATCTGAGTACCTTCCAATTCCTTGTTGGACACTAAATTGGGAACTTCGTGATTCCTAAAATCTAACAACCAGATCCACCGCCCCTACCACAAACACAACTCAAATAGGCTTCCTCAACCGACCAAGTCAGCTCTAGGAAACTCCCCAAACACACAAACCAAGGCTGCCAATTCCAAAATCGATACCATACCATTCCTTGTGCTGACCAGAAACCGACACTAGCACTCAATTTTTCCCAGTCAGCTTTATTGTGTTTTCAAGTGTCCAAGTAGGTTCTAGTTTCAGCTTTGAGTCGGTTAGGACAGGGGTAAACATCCCAAGAAAATCAAGCAAAGCAAAAGGACCATCCTCCTCGTCGGCTAGAGCTTTTGAGTGCCCTTCTTAATTTTTTGTAGCTTTTGTGCCCATTCTTTTTCCAGTTTTTATTCTTGAATATATTCTACCACTCCATTCTTAGTGTCTTAATTTTGTTTTCCAAGCAAATCTCTACTCTTACGAACCTCAAATTCTAGCGTGAACTTGTTTTTGAGCTACACTTGAGCACTTGGAGAATTCTACTTTCTTCAAGGTTTGCAAGGGGCTGTGAGAAAATCTTTGGTGAGGACTACTTGAGGGACAAATTAGAGTGAAAACACGAGTGACGAGTGCATACACGTGAGCTTGTGTGTTGTGAGAAATTTCTCTTCTCTGCTAACCAATTTTGCAGGTCACTTAACCATGCCTCGTGGAGTTGCATCTCATTCATATCATCAAGAATTCTTAGAGAACGAGCCTCTTAAGAGGAGGGGTTCCAAGCGAACTACTTCCAAGTACTCTAGTTCCACGCATTCAATCTCCGAGCATTCACAACATGATTTTCATTCACTTCGGGAGGAAATGGATCATTTTCGCGCTTTGTGTGTATATGAAAGACATAAGCATACTTGTAATGAGTATGAGGAGGAGCAAAGGAGTTTGCGTCGAGCATCTAAGCCAAGGTCTTCATCAAGCAAACGAGCATCATCTAAGGAGTGTTGTGACAATCGAGTCATGAATTCTCGAATTGAATCAAAGCCTCGTGAATCAAAGGCTGATTTCCGAAGCCGGAATAAAGAATTATTTGACTCTATGATAGGAGAAATTCGCCAAGTGCTGAATTCATATTTTGAGCAACTTACTCATGTGTCAACCAATGGTGGTAAAGATGTTCCTTCTAGTCCGCCATTGATTGAAGAAATATCTACGAATGCTGGCAATGAACTTGAGATTGAAAACCTTGAAGTCCCATCTACACAAGTTAGTTGTCTTGAGCTAGTTGAGAAGGAAGACAAGGGAAAAAGTGCGCTGACTTTGGGAAACAATGTGAGGGCTTATTTTTCTAACGAACTTACCTTTGTTATGTTTAGCTTTTCTTCTTTTATATAGGTTAAGCAAGGAGAGATTGAGTTGATCATGGCATGTTCTATCCCTATATCCATTGGCGAATATCAGAATTTTCATGGAGTTTGCATCTTAAGTGTTGTATCCCTTTACTATCCATTGATATACAACTTCACCCATGAGCTTGCTTTGCTTGTTGGGAGGAGTAATGAAGTTTCAAAGGGAGTCCTTGCACTTGAATTTTGTCCTTTGCCTCCTTACCATTTTGCAACAAGTGTCCCAAGTGATGATCAATCTAATGAAGTCGATCATGTTCAAAGTGTTGTTCAGTTTCTCAGTTGCATTATGGAGGATCCAAGAAGATGTGAGCTTGCTGCCAATGTACCATACATTTTACCTTGCATCATGGAACCGAAGCTATATGCGTTATCTTCGAGGAGTCGTTGGAGTAAAGCCTTGAGTTTTTCATGGCTGATTGTGAGCATTTTCAAGCTAACCAAGAGACATGTGCACCAAATTATAATAATCATGACGTATGCAAGTATCATTCATTCTAAGAGAGCCAATATGTGGAGATTTGAGGTTTCATCCTGCCAACTCTTGTTAGTACCATTCATTTCCAACCACGATTTGAGGACAAATCTTTTTCAAGAGGAGGGGAATGATATGAAATATGGGCCGCTTATGGGCCATGTTTCGGGCTGCAAGAGAATGAATCTTTTAGTAATAGTTTAGTAGTTTATTTTTCAGATTTCTATTTTATTTGGTAGGAATAAGTTCGGTCCAAGACCTCATGTTGAGTTGGATCCGATTTATAGAGTCTAGACTCACTATTACTTAAGTTGGTGAATTAGCTTTTATTGGGTTATGTTGGGCCAGCTTTATAAGCTGACCATTAGTTAGCCTTAATTGTGATTGTGATTGGAGAGTCATTAGTTAGTTCCTTTTCCTTACTAGATTAGGGTTTCACTTGTAGCCTATATAAGGCACCACATTACGTCATTCAAAGGAGACACTTTTATGATAAAAATATTGAGAGAGTTTTCTCCATAGCTTTCGAGCAAACCTTGAACAACTTAGAGTTATACTCTAGTGTTCTTGTTCGGCTTATCAATTCAAGAATCGCACTTGAATTGTGGCGCCTTCTACACTTGCCTGAGGTTCGCTAATTCGTTTGATTACGGGTTGAGATAATATCAACAAGTTCGTAGTCACGGGGATTAGAGGGGTCGTAGGGTTTCCGCTGCCACCGTCTCTTGCATCTGACGTCAAATCCAACAAGCGATCTTGGGTCGCGAATCTCCTCACCAACGAGATTCGTATCAATTTCGATCCCCATTGTCTGGCTGTTGTGCTCGTATATTTCCTTATGTTTTGGCCAAAATAAAGGTTTATCCAATAACGGAAACAAGATATTTTTCCTAGGGGGCCAAAATTTTTCCTAACAATATTATCTTAATGTGCTATGTTCAAAATAATTTCCATCTATTTAAATACATGACATCGAAAAACATCAAATATTAACTTTAATTATAAAGGTTTTTCTATATCGTAAATATGCAGCATAGTTATAACAAAAATTAGGACAAAAAATAACATTTAATTAAATATCCTGTAATATTACAAACCACCCAAATTGCACATTATGAGAAGATGCTCCAATATGTAGCCGATGCAAATATATATATATATATATATAACTATGCAATATAAATATAACTATTTTTAATTGAAAAAGGATAAAAGTTATGTTAACACACACTGATATTTCAATCTCTTTTCTTAAAAGTAAATTGAGTTTTACGTTCCTTGTAGAAGTAAATTTATCTGTGATTGAACCAGTGCTAAACATTTCAATAACTTTCTTTTCCATGTACACAATTAGGCAATCATTCAAGAAATTATCTTCCATCTTGTTTCAGAACTGTCTTGAATATTTTCATAATTGAAAATACCTGTTCTGTAGTTGCAGCTAATATAGAAAAAGTAAGAATGAGTCTAATCAATTGGGCTAAATTGTATATTTGTACATGAGCCAATAAAGTAATTACTTTTGTTTTAGTCCATTAATGATTATGAATTGGGTCTTTTATTATAATGTGTCAAATTGGGTCAATTTACTATGGATTATCCATCATATGTTTACTTTTTTGAAAGTTAAATATTTAGCACAATAAAAGATAAATAATTTTTTGAAGAAAAAATTAATTCAAAGGTGGCCAGTTCATATATATATATATATGTGTGTGTGTGTATATATGAACTTTGATATTATAAACTAAAATTTCAGAAAAATTGGGGGGAGGGGGCAACTTTGTTTTACATGCATTTTTATACACTATGAATTAAAATTTTCAAAACTTAGGAAGGGATGGTCCTCAGTCCCCCTTAGCTCCGTCATTGGGTTTATCAGTCATCATGTGTGCTCTATTTTCTCTTTTCACAATTTTTTTGGTTAATCAATCAACAACATTCAATTTTTTTTTATTTTTATCAACTCAATTTCCCTTTTGCGTTTTTTTTTTGAATTTTGTCCAAGTCAATATTGTTAATCATCTATTTTAATCCTTTTTATTCTCCTTAAACTTGGTTTGTCATTCTATTTTCATCTTTTTTTATCATCAATAACATCTACTTGTTTCTCGTTCTAGTCATATTGCTGAAGTCAATGCTTGACTGCTTTCCAACTTGACAATGTCATATGATATTGTGTATTGCATGTTTTACTCGCCCAAAGGAACTTAAATGGCACAATTTGCTCCTATGGCTATTCATTTTCTTTATTTCAGCTTTTAGTTTTAATTTTACTTCTCTTTTCTTTTTCTTCTTCCCTTTTCTTAGACTTAAATCATTCGAAATTGTTGGCTTTAATCCTTCATTTGCATTTTTCTCCCTTTCATTGGCTCCATTTGGATTGTGATTTGAGAAGTCTCGATTTACCCTCGAGTTTTAATTTTATTTTTCTTGTTGAAAAGCTATTTCTTTCCAATTTTAATTTTTTAAAAATCTCAAAATCAAAGTCTCATCTTTTTTAATTTCAGTCATGTGGAATTTGCGGAAACGGAAAACTTGAAGCCCATTCGAGTTGCCAGTTTTTTCAGAAAAAGTTTTTGAAGTGCTTTTGACACATTTTCTCATTTATCTTGTCACTTTACATACATCATATTGCTATAGATTTTTTTTAAACGAAAAAAAACTTCTAAATACTTCCATCCAAACAGACTTTAGGCAGTTGAGCACGAGTAGGCATCTATAACTTGCCAAATAACACCTTTATGAGGTAAAAGTTTGTGCGTGCCAAAATGTTGGAATTATAAATTCACGTTTAACGAGCTGAATATGAAAGCAAATGCATCATAATGAATGATTCGAAATTGGGGCTTTGGAGGGGTAGGCAATGAGGTCACACACTCTGGTTCATGCTAACAAAAGTTAACAAGTACGAATTATTGAGATTATTTTAGTGGTCAGGGAAGAGCTGTTAGAGTTTTCTTTACTGTCAGATCTAGAATTCGAATCCTGAATATGACAGTTGAAAGTGGAAAGATTGTGGGAAGGATGGGAGATTAAAAAAAAACAATTATATATAACAAAGGTGCAGATAAAGGCTATCGTTACTTGAGAAGGTGCATAATACAGGATCAATCACACACTTGTCTACAAGGAACATATTTTAGCCATCTTTTCTACTCATTTTTCCACAAGTTCAAAGTTCATGCCTTTGAAATGTAGGAAGGAAGGCACACCTTCCAACAAAGCCTTGATGGTACTTTGAAGGTTCGGCTTTTTGGCAATAAGGCAATTTGAAGGCAGCAAACAACAAAGTTCGGCAATTTGTAATTATCTTTTAATTTTTCTAAAATACCCTTATTCAATATAGGTTGTTATTAGTATAAACTACTTTATTTAATATAGATTGTTATTGAATATAGCCTACCCCATTTAATACATTTAGATTTTCAAAAACATATTGATATATGAATGGGAATTGATTCTTTCTCGACCATCAATTCAAGTTTTTATAAATAATTAATATAAAGTTATATTCTATTTAATGTAAGGGTATTTTAGAAAAATAGTAACTTATATTTATTTTTTCAACAAAGTTAATTATTTTTTTCTTAAACTGTGTGAAAAAAAAATTAGGACCATCAAAATGGAACGGAGGGGGTAATATAATCTGTTTTTTTCTTTTTCTTTTTTTAAATTTTTGGTGGGTACAAAGTACTTTTGCCTTGCGAGCTGGCAACCGTGCTGCTAGTCGCTCATGTTTACATGGACCATTGGTAATTCACTTGTGAACGTCCTTCCTCAGGAACTTCACCTTGTTTTCTCCTCGTACTTGAAAACATACTAAACCCAATTCAGATAGATATGAGGAATGGATTTTCTAATGGGATTTCACAGTGCAAAAAAATAAAAAATAAAAAAAATTACTTGGAGCAGAGTGCAATGCTACCAAACAGATCAGTACTACAAAATGCTTATCACAATTATGCTGAATTCACATTTTTATATATAATTTTTATGTGCATATTTTATTACAAGCCTAACATTTTTGTAACATTTTGTATGATTGACCAAATATAACCAAAAACTTAATTTCAATATTTGTGCAGCTTATAAAAGCACAAAATAATTATAATATCATGTTGACTTCAGCGGGTTTTTAAGAACAGTCCGACCAATTCGACTAGTTGACCCTTGACCTAAAAGTTTAGTTGAGTCATTATCTGGTCTAAGTTTAACAACATTGATAATAGGATCCCAATAGCCAGAATATATCAAAAACTGTCATCTTCTTTGGATTTTGATTCTTTCTAGGATTTATTTTGTGCTGCAGAAAAAATTAGGTACTGACAATTTATATATTAAACTTCTATTTATGAGGATTTATACCTAAACCTCTATAGTCTATTAATTTTGTGCTATTAGTAGTTAAGTAGAAGTTTAGGCAAAAAAGTGTCATAGAAAAAAAATTTTAAGTGGCAAAAAGTCAAAAGTTCTTAATTTGAGGTGCAATATCATGTTGGCTCCTCTTATTTAAGAATTATTTGCTAAGTCAATTGAGCAATATTTTCCCTTATGTAATTCTATATATATCTAAATCGTTCATTTCGCATAAATCATTGACCTAGATCTTTCTGGAAAAGATTCTTTTTTCTGAAACCCACCATTCCCCATTCCTTTTCTTAGTCTGATAGTATGAAGAATTCTAAGAAATTTTTTTTTTTTCACTGGGTTAACCCTAATGATTAAAAGAGATATTGGCTGAGATAATGGATTAGATACGGACTAATTATGAACCAGAAAAGTAAACAAAGCAAAATACTAGCAGCATACAACCACAAATTCAAGTGATTTGCGAACATATCCCCATAAACCCGGAGCAAAGTAAAGAAAAAGGGTGAATAAAGAAAAAACTTAAAATTGTTTATCCAAATTATTCCCACCCACTACCATGTTTCCCCTTTTCCAAGTACCATGTATTTCTTATTATTTTAATTTTGAACTTAATTAGCAAATCCTACTTTATATTGACAACTACTATTATGGTTATGAATTATTATCAGATAACTATCCATTTATTCACTTTGTTTTGATGAATTTTGTATTATTTATATCTATACAATATATAAATGGGGATGGAGTTTTTGGTGTAAACAAATTCATGTCACTTTATTTTTTTTTCTAAACTGCCATTAGTAACCTCCTAGTACCATATTTCCTCTTTCCAATCCAAGGACCACGTATTTCTTATTATTTTAATTTTGAACTTATTTAGTAAATTCTAATTTAGATTAACAACTACTAATTATGTTTATAAATTACTATCAGATAGCTATCTATTTATTTACTTTATTTTGGGGAATTTTTTTTACTATTTATATCTATACTATATATAAAGGGGAGGGGGTTTTTTTGTATAAACAAATTTATATCACTTTATGTTTTTCTTAAATTGTCCTTAATTGGTAACTATCCACTACCATTTTTCCTCTTTCCAAGTGCCATGTATTTCTTATTACTTTAATTTTGAACTTATTTAGCAAATCCTAGTTTATATTGACAACTACTAATTATGGTTGTGTATTACTATCAGATAACTATCTATTTAGTCACTTTATTTTGGTGAATTTTTACTATTTATATCTCTATCTATACTATATATAAAGGGGAAAGGGATTTTTGATGTAACAAATTTATGTCACTTTGTGTTTTTCCTGAACTGACCTTTGTAACCACTTGCTACCATATTTCCTCTTTCCAAGTACCATGTATTTCTTATTATTTTAATTTTGAACTTATTTAGCAAATGCTAATTTATATTGACAACTACTAATTATAGTTATGAATTAGTATCAGATAGCTATCTATTTATTCACGTTATTTTGATGAATTTTTTTCTACGTATATTGTCAAATATATAAAACCTATTCTCCTGAAAATGATTCAATAAATATAATAAAAAAATTTTATAACATTTTTTTAATCATTTGTAGACACATTAGTGCGTGTCATAAATGCTAGTGATTATCAGCGCTGAATCCCCTAAACCGGACACCTCCTTAAACTTGTTTATCCAAATTATTTTTGTTTTTTTAATGAACTGTCAAGACTTTAAATGGCAGTTTCAATCTCATTTTCTTCTCAATCTTTGCACATGAATCTCACGTTAAATATTGCTAATGCCTCCTTGATAATTTTTGACGGTTTAACAAATGATGAAAAGCATAAGAAGAATAACCTTGCATAAAATGGGATATGATCTAATGAATGACTAAATCAGGAAATCGACATTCAATTTGAGATTTACATATTACATATATCATTTAAGATACCTTCCAAAACAAACAAAAATTTTCAAAAAAAAATAAAAAACGCTTAATCCCATCTTCTTGAAAGTGCTATAAATTCCAAACCATACCCTCCCAATTCAGGCCATAAATAACCAGAGGTCCAAAACCTCCTCGTGAACACATTTTCACTCACAAAAAAAATTAACTTAAACCCTCCAAAAATGGCAAAAGAATTCCGCCCCCTTCTCATCATCTTCTTCTCTTTCTTGATTTCCTCTACACTTTTCGACGTCTCGGTGACGACGGCTGCCGATGACGCCAACGAGGTCCTAGGCCCCACGGATGCTTTCCATGCACTAGACCCCGAGGACCCTTTGGTTGTCACGATAGGAAAATTTGCTGTGGACGAAAACAAGCAGCAAAAGAAAGAAAATATCCAGTTTGAAAATGTTTTAAAGGCTGCAAGCCAACAAATTGGAGCAAAAACTGAGTATGGCCTCCTTATTAAGGCAGCCGAAAATGGTACTTCGAACACCTATGCTGCCATTGTCTTGGACAGCAAAAATTCTGGGAAGGAGCTCGTTGGCTTTAGAAAGCGAAACTTGGCAGTTTAGAAGATATGATAATTTAGCAACTACGTCTCACATTTAAATTGTATCGTCGAGGGTGACACGATGATATAAAGGTGTGATTATTTGTTTTTCTTTTCCTTTTTTTTCAAGTCTTCGAACAAGACTGCTGGTGGAATGGAAATGGAATTCCAAGATGCATACACAATTTCTCTACCAATACTGTCTATGAGAAACCTAATTTTTTTTTTTTTTTTGCTATTAGAGCTATTTCCAACAAATTTCTGAATAAAAGTTGCCTAAATTGACTTTATTTTCGGCTAAGTGGAACACTTTACAAAGGTGGTTTTTTAGAGATATGATTTTTGCTTGTGCGTGGCAATAATTTTGACTTACCTAAAAATAGATGATGGGATATATTTGGAATGACATCCAACATTAACTCTACTGAAAATTTGGAGTACTCTATCTAGAAAAGAGTAACGCAAACGAACTGAATACCGAAACATTAAAACTTGGTTGGAGTTCGTAATAAACTTGAAATTACTGCTTATCGGACTCCAACTTGAACAAAGTTTTTAATGAAAGTAAATTTTCGAGTAGAAGTTGAATAAGTACGTAAATCTCATCTTTCTATGTGTATGAAAATGAGATCGAACACTATTTTTTTTTTTTCAAATTTCTAGCAGGGGAATGATAACTCGACCAATATGCTTGTTGATGCTTTGTTTTCTAGTTTATTAATCGATTTTGAACTAATTTTACTTCAGAAAAACTCAGGCATAATTCGTTTTACACCCATAATCAAAACCAAAGAAAACCATCTAGAATAGTAAACTTGAATGCCAATAAGTAGTATTATTTAAACGCCTCACCTTGACTCACCATTTGTACTAGGTCACATGCTTTATAAATTGACTTCAATATTATCTATTTTAGGGTAAAATAAATCACTGGCCACTAAATCCACTTGCTGCGTTACCACTGCACCTGAGCAGCACACTGCATCCACCAAAGCATATTCATCATTTTGCATCCAAAACAAAGGATAGCAGGTGGAATGAAACTTAATAAATGTTTAGTGATAGGTGCCACACCTTGTTGGAAACTTTTGAAAATTAATCATTAAGAAAGAAATGCAATTTCGATCCCCATTGTCTGGCTGTTGTGCTTATATATTTCCTTATGTTTTGGCCAAAATAAAGGTTTATCCAGTGACGCAGCCAACATTTTTTTCCGGGGGAGGGGGGCAAAATTTTTCCTAATAATATTGTCTTAATATGCTATGTTCAAAATAATTTTCATCTATTTAAATATATGACATCTAAGAACATCAAATATTAACTTTAATTATATAGATTTGTCTATATTGTAAATATTTAGCATAGTTATAACAAAAATTAAGACAAAAAATAACCTTTAATTAAATATCTTATAATATCACAAACCACCTAAGTTGCACATTATACGAAGATGCTCCAATATGTCGCCTATGCAAAAAAAAAAAAAAAAATATATATATATATATATATATAACTATACAATATAAATATAACTATTTTTAATTAAAAAAAAGATAAAAGTTATGTTAACACACACTGAAATTTCAATCTCTTTTCTTAAAAGTAAATTGAGTTTTACATTCCTTGTAGAAGTAAATTTACCTATGATTGAACTAGTGCTAAACTTTTCAACAACTTTATTTTCTATGTACACAATTAGGCAATCATTCAAGAAATTATCTTCTATCTTGTTTCAAAACTGTGTCGAGTATTTTTATAATTGAAAATACCTATTCTATGGTTGCAGTTAATATAGAAAAAGTATGAATGAGTCTAATCAATTGGGCTAAATTGTACATTTGTATATGAGCCAATAAAGTAATTACTTTTGTTTTAGCCCATTAATGATTATGAATTGGGTCTTTTATTATAATGTATCAAATTGGGTCAATTTACTATGGATTATCCATCATATGTTTACTTTTTTGAAAGTTAAATAACTAGCACAATAAAAGATAAATAATTTTTTGAAGAAAAAATTAATTCAAAGGTGGGCAATTCATATATATATATATATATATATAAACTCTCATAATATAAACTAAAATTGAAAAAAATTAGGGGGGACCAACATTGTTTTACATGCATTTTTATACATTATGAATTAAAATTTTCAAAACTTAGGAAGGGGGCCCCTCAGTCCCCCTTAGCTCCGTCATTGGGTTTATCAGTCATCGCGCGTGCTCTATTTTCTCTTTTCACCATTTTTTTGGTTAATCAATCAATAGCATTCAATTTTATTTTATTTTTATCAACTCAATTTCCTTTGTGTGTTTTTTTTTTAATTTTGTCCAAGTCAATATCGTTAATCATCTATTTTAATCCTTTTTATGCTCCTTAAACTTGGTTTGTCATTCTATTTTCATCTTCTTTTTTTTTATCATCAATAACATCTACTTGTTTGTCGTTCTAGTCATATTGCTGAAGTCAATGCTTGACAATGTCATATGATTTTGCGTATTGCATGTTTTACTCGCCCAAAGGAACTTAAACAGCACAATGCTCCTATGGCTATTCATTTTCTTTATTTCAGCTTTTAGTTTTAATTTTACTTCTCTTTTCTTTTTCTTCTTCCCCTTTCTTAGACTTAAATCATTCAAAATTGTTGGCTTTAATCCTTCATTTGCATGTTTCTCCCTCTCTTTGGCGCCATTTGGATTGTGGTTTGAGAAGTCTCGATTCACCCCCGAGTTTTAATTTTATTTTTCTGGTTGAAAATTTGTTTCTTTCCAATTTTGATTTTTAAAAAATCTCAAAATCAAAGTCTCATCTTTTTTTTTCATTTCAGTCATGTGGAATTTGCAGAAACGGAAAACTTGAAGCCCATTTGAGTTACCAGTTTTTTGAGAAAAAGTTTTTCGAAGTGCTTTCGACACATTTTCTCAATTATCTTGTCACTTTACATATATAATATTGCTATAGATTTTTTTTAAAAACAAAAAAAAACTTTTAAATACTCCCATCCAAATGGACTTTATGCAGTTGAGCACGAGTAGGCATCTATAACTTGCCAAATGACGCCTTTATGAGGTAAAAGTTTGTGCTTGTCAAAATTTTGGAATTATAAATTCAAGTTTAACGCGCTGAATATGAAAGCAAATGCATCATAATGAATGATTCGAAATTGGGGCTTTGGAGGGGTGGGTAATGAGGTCATACATTCTGGTTCATGCTAACTAAAGTTAATAATTACGAATCACTGAGATTATTTTAGTGGTTAGGGAAGAGCTGTTAGAGTTCTCTTTGCTGTCAGATTTAGAATTCGAATTCTGAATATGACAGTTGAAAGTGGAAAGATTGTGGGAAGGATGGGAGATTAAAAAAAAACAATTATATATAACAAAGTTGCAGATAAAGGCTATCGTTGCTTGAAAATGTGCATAATACAGGATCAATCACACACTTGTCTGCAAGGAACACATTTTAGCCGTCTTTTCTACTCATCTTTCCAGAAGTTCAAAGTTCACGCCTTTGAAATGTAGGAAGGAAGGCGCGGCTTCCAACAAAGCCTTGATGGTACTTTGAAGGTTCGGCTTTTTGGCAATAAGGCAATTTGAAGGCAGCAAACAACAAAGTTCGGCAATCTGTTTTAAATACTCCCTCCCACTTTAACAGTCCCGATTTCCTTTTTCCTTTATTTCAAATTGCAGTCTACTTTTTAATTGAAGAATGTAATTATTTTTTAATTTCTCTAAAATACCCTTATTCAATGTAGATTGTTATTAGTATAAACTACTTTATTTAATATAGATTATTATTGAATACAATCTAACCCATTTAATACATTTAGATTTTCCAACACATATTAATATATGAATGAGAATTGATACTTTCTCAACCATCAATTCATGTTCTCATAAACCATTAATTCAAGTTTTTATAAATAATTAATATAAAGTTATACTCTATTTAATGTAAAGATATTTTAAAAAAATAACAACCTATATTTATTTTTCCAACAAAGTTAACTATGTTTTCTTAAATTATGTGACAAAAACTAGAATTATCAAAATGAAACAGAGGTAATAATATAATCTGTTTTTTTTTTTTGGTGGGTACAAAGCACCCTTGCCTTGCGAGCTGGCAACCGTGCTACTAGTCGCTCATATTTACATGGACCATTGGTAATTCACTTATGAACGTCCATCCTCAGGAGCTTCACTTTGTTTTCTCCTCGTACTTGAAAACATACTAAGCTCAATTCAGATAGATATGAAGAATGGATTTTCTAATGGGATTTCACAGTGCCAAAAAAAAAAAAAAAATTTACTTGCCGCAGAGTGCAATGCTACCAAACAGATTAGTACTACAAAATGCTTATCACAATTATGCTGAAAATTTGCCTAGCCTTCAATCTGGTTTCTTTAAGTTCAAGCAGTTGTCTGTTGCTTGCCTGAACAACTCCTGCACCTGCTTTAATTCGTTATCCGCAGCTTCCAGTTGTTTTTGTAGTTCTTGGCCTACAGCATCATTTTCAGCCTGAAGTTCTACAATTCTTTTCAGCTGAGCTTCTTCACCTCCCTCAGCTAATGGAAGGGCAGCTACCAACAGATCAAACTGCTTGGCAGCGTTGACAAGTGCAGCACTCATGAGCTTTGGTTGCTCAGCAAGACTAGCTGCATCCTCTGCAGCACTAGATGGATTAGCAGGAGGTTCCGGATAATTAGGAGACAACCTAACTGGAGGAGCATCCCTTTGAAGCGTCCCAAAGGTGTTGAAGGCAAGACCTGCAATTGTATTCACCTGTTCTTGCAGTTGAGTTATTATATCCATCTTGAATTTTGATACCTGCAATTCTGGGCAACTTTGAATTCAAAGTAGCATTTCTCAATTTCTGTACATCTTCGTTTTGGATTCGAGCGACTAGGTATTTCCTTGTTCATCACATTAACAACTTAGAGTAACAGACAAAGAGAGAGGTCACACAGCACTCATGATCAACAGCTGAAAGAAAGAATCAGAGGGATTCTCATGACTCATAAGCATATTTGAAGCAATAACAAGTGAAAAAAAAAAGAAAAGAAAAACAGACATATATGGCTTGGCACAAATAGTCAGTCAATCAGTTTGAACACACACAATCAGGCCTTTCAATATCCTTCCTGTGCTTGACATCAGAGAGATACGCTAGAACATGACTTAACAGATGGTAGATGCTGTTAAAACTTTTTCATACGTGGACAAAACTACCCTCAACTAAAACAAAAGGTTTAGCACCTCAAAAAATAAATAAAGACCAAGAAGCTCTAGAGAAAGTCCAAACAAACCACCCATCAACCCCTTGTCTGCCTCCTCCAAATCTCCCTATTTGACAACTCCATCAACACAAGGAGAAACCATGTCTATTTTTCATACACGTATCATGAGATTACAGTGTAAAAGTGTATGCTAAGTGGACACAGATCATTAATAGCAATCCTATGCATTCAAATACCTCAATCCTATGCTAAGTAAATAGTTCTGGATGCCTAAACTATTTACTTCTAGACTTATTTTCCACAGCAAAGATTTAAAAAGGCTAAACATCTAGAAGACATAATCTACACTCGTCTATACTACATGAAACAATACTTACTTTCCTTCATTACAAGTATATCAATCAATTCATCATTAAGAAGAGTTATCATTTCCTTTTATTTTCAAGAACCACTTTTACCTCAGGAGGCAAGAGAATCACCTCACGATACTCATTGAAGCATTTATATCAGCTGAATTACATATTAATTCTAGATAGCATTCAACGAAACTTATGAATGAGCATGCAACCACACCTAGAGATGTGACAATGTTTGAATCAGGAAAAAAAAGAAACAAATTCTGACCTTCATCATTCTTCATAGAATAATATTTCTTTACATGTTCCAAACAGATTTTAACAGAAAGACCAGTACCCATCTGAATGAGGATAAGTAACTCCAAACATAATAGTTGTGCTTTTGACTATATGGAAGCTTTGTTAAGAAGATAGGCAACAGCTAAAATCTTTATATGGTGCCAGTCATAATTAAACACCACAACTCCACATATGCCCATTTCTCTATTATTCTTCAATGGTGGCCCCACAACAAGAAAGTTTTTGGATTTCCCTTCCAACAATCAACCATTCGACCTAAATTAGATTTAGATAACTGACAATGGAGAAGCTTATGCTGGATTAAGTGTCCATAACACATGACCACTCACAGAAAAGAAAAAAAAATGCAATTGCAATGGTGAATTTAGATGCAATCCTTTGCATTACTTGTAAAAAGGCAACTTCCAAAGTTGGAATGTAGATGACATTCGTCGAGGATGTTTCCGATACAGAAAAGAGCAAATTGGTTGAATCCTACATGTAACTATAGTATGCTACCAGCAACCTAAGAAGAACCTCTCTCCATAATACCAAGGTCAAAATGAACACCCCTCGACCAAAAACCATACATAGCATGACTATTTCTGGCAATGTCTCAGTAAACTAGTTCAATTATCTTTCTCATTAACTTCCTTTTGTCTTACTTTTAGCCCTTCAATCCATATTGGATCCACAGAGACAAGCATATCAATTGTTCCATATCAGCAAGCAAACAGTTATATAAATCTCTGCATAATGACGAAGCACTCCCAAACTTTTTTCTTGCACTATTTTATACAGCATCATTTTTCCTGACTTAGAATTGAGTCATAAATAGTGTGAACCTTAAAGATGTCTAATGGTCTGACCAGTCGTCCTTTTTTCCAACCTAAAGGAAAACCAATCATTCATTTCCTTTTGGTTTTCTACTTTTTCTGTTTGGTTCTTTTATGTCTTCTTTTCATTTTGGGTAGGGAGGAGGGTGGGGGCCTGTCTGTAATATCCCTTTAAGGAGCAAGTCGACCAAAAGATAACAAGAAAATCTCAAATTGACTAAGCAACATCGTTTCACTAGCCATTAAATGCTCTATCACAAGCATATTCAGAATCTGCTTTAAATCTAAACTTGTGCAGTCACAATTAAATGGATACCCCCACATCTAGGATAAATGATAATAGGAGGTTAATGCCAAAAGGCCCAAATTTAACAATTCATTGACAACAAATTAACACAGATGCATTCACTGGGGGCAAACTAACCAAGGCATACAAGTATTTACCTCAGCTTTATACTTAGCTATTGGCAGTACCAGAGAGCACGACTAATCTAGGCTCCAACACTTCGAATTTCTTAAACACATTTTGCTGCAGAAGACAAAATTTACAGCATATAGAAATGAACATTCGAAAAGAATTTGAATCATGTATAATTCCCATAAAAATAGAATAATAAACCACGTGTCATGTTCTCAAACACATACGAAACAGATGTGCATGCCACAGTTTTCAAAGTACAAAGACAATGGCAACTTTTCAAAAACCTGCAGCTATAAATCACGGAACAATCACAGCTACACTTATACAAGGTAGGCATAAATAGTGGCTCAACGCCCACAAACATCTAGCGTCTTTTTAAGGAAAAGAAAAAGGCAAGCACAAGCAGCATATGATTGAGTGCACAATGTAAATAAAAGAAGCAACCGTCAGAAATTTAACTGGTCAAAAAACAACTTTCCAAATCCTGACTGGTCTATGTGAATTGTCCAGACAGCAAGGGAAGACATTACAAAAATTGATAACACCTACAATAACAAATGACCCCATAGTTGACCTTTTGAACCTGCTTCAAACCATGACATATAAATAACCAATCTTGGGGTCCAGCACAAAAACCCACTAGAAACTCATCAGCAATCCACAAATCCTTCAAGAACACAAGAAAAAACGCCGCTCCATCTTCCAGAATCACCCAAAAAAACATGCAGTCATGTGTGTACCCATCCACAGAAAAAAGTACTACTACAGCAAGCACAAAACCCTACTCCAAAATCGTCCACAACATCCAAATCCCTTCATAACACCATTCATCTCCTTCAATAATCACCAAGAAAAGTGTATGCACCCATGCAAAGAAAAAAGTACTATAAAAGCCATCAAAAGAACTCTACTCCGAAATAATCCATGACATCAAATCCCTTCACACAACACCATTTTATCTCCATCCCGAATCACCAAAAAATGCCTGTGCACACTTATGGGGGAAAAAGAACTCCTACAGCTAACACAAAACCATTCTCCAGAATCAATCACAACATCCAAAATCCCTTCAAACGGAGGGGGAAAAAAGACAACTCGCCGCTTCCAGAATCGCCCAGAAGACAGATAATTTGAACCCTCCCCCCCCTCCCAAACAAAAAACAAAAAAAAACAGCATTTAATGGAAAAAATACCAAAAAATCCACAATTATCCAGCTGGAAAAGAAAGAAAATTGAACATCAGTTCTCATTCATTACCAAAAAGATTCCGTCAAATGAGAACTTAAAACAATACAGAAAGGCATGCATACCCAAAATGCAGATAAACCAAACAGTTTTTTTTTTTTGGAGCAAACTGACCAGTTTATGCAGATAAAATTCTAACCTTAGTAAACAACATCACAACTCTGATTTGGAAAAAAAAATTGAACACATCTCGATCACAATCACATCGATGAATCAAAGAAAAAAAAACATGAACCACATAGCATCAAAAAAGAATAAAAAAATCAAGCCAAAACACATCCATACACATGTTCCGGTGGTGGGCTTTAGCCTATACACGGAGTAAAACAATACATCAAAAGCAAGAATCAAAAGCCAAAAAAGAAGGGAAAAAGTGAAGCACCTTACAGAATCGCCCAAAAGACAGATAATTTGAACCCCTCCCCCCCCCCGGCGGCCCAAAAAAAAACAAAAAAAAAACAAAAAAAACAGCATTTAAGGGGAAAAATACCAAAATATCCACAATTATCCTGCTGAGAAAGAAAGAAAATTGAACATCATCTCATTCATTACCAAAAAAGTACCGTCAAATGAGAACTTAAAACAATACAGAAAGGCTGCATACCCAAAATGCAGATAAACCAACCAGTTTTTTTTTTTTTTTTTTTTTTGGAGCAAACCAACCAGTTTATGCAGATAAAATTCTAACCTTAGTAAACAACATCACAACTCTGATTTAAAAAAAAATTGAACGCATCTCGATCACAATCACATTGATGAATCAAAGAAAAAAAAACCATGAACCAAATAGCATCAAAAAGAACAAAAAAAATCAAGCCAAAACACATCCATACGCATGTTCAGGTGGTGAGCTTTAGCCTATAAACGGATTAAAACAATAAATCAATAGCAAGAATTAAAAGCCAAAAAAAAAAAAGAGAAAAAGTGAAGAAACCTTACAGTGAAGAGGACGAGAGAATTCTTGAAAGAAAATATATGTTTCTGCAGGGGCTTTTGGTTGCTGCCTTGATTTTTTGAAGCTACTGTATTTATTTTTTACTCAATTAATAGTTATTGGATCTTAAAAAAATAAAAAAAAAATTAAAACATCATATTTACGTAGGAGAAATAGCAATATAATAAAAAATGGGACAGAAAATGACACAGAATGTGAGACAGAAGATCCGTTGCGGATAAGCAGCTAATTTGGATTGTGGATTTTAAGTTGAGTTAATTGCATTTTGCCCTCCTCAATTATGCCTAGACTGAAGTTTGTACCCCAAACTTTTAATTTTCGCAATTAACTATCCCCAACTCTTAATTTGCCACATGATTTAAAATGAAGCTAAATCCGATGGGATAAAAGAGCGACACGGCCGATTTGCCCTTAAAATCTTACTAAAATATCCAAAGTATCCAAAAAAATGGCAATTTTCTACGAAACCTTTTCACTTTCCCCTTTCCATTGATTTTCGACTGCCATAATAGGACAAATAAGAAAAAGGAAAAATGTCTAATTTCATCCCTAAATTTCGATGTCGATTTAGTTCTTAACTTTTATTTCTGACTAATTTGATACTTAAACTTATTTTGCAATTCCAATTAAGGACCCCCCAATGGCACTACTATTTAAAACCAATATGACTTCTAATTGACTAACTAAAATAGAGGTATTATAGAAATACTACTCGTGACATTATAATGAAACGAGCAAATCAAACTTCTAAATCGTATAAAAAATTACCAGATAAAACTTCTTTGAAGTTTAATCTTGTGATTTTTTTAATACATTGATTTATTCCAGTCGCGTGAGTGATATTCTCAAAATTTCCCTATTTAGTTAATCAATTAGAAGTCAGATCTGTTTTAAGTGGTGCCGTCGCTACGAAAGTCCTCAGTTGAAACCGCAAAATAAGTTCACATATTAAATTGGTTAGAAATAAAAAGTTAGGAATTAAATCGACACTAGTGAAAAGGTTTAGAAATGAAATTGGTCATTTTTCTACATATCAACAAAACATACAATGCACCAAGGGGTTTTGTCGTCGTCATGTGCTGCACACGTGAGCTGTGTAAGTTTGCGGTTCCAGATGCTCCATTGGAATGGTTCGGGTAATTGGGTCACCCATGGGTTTTCTGCTTTGGAATTAATGGCCGCACCAGTTCCTTTCTTTTCCTGGCTCTCACAGCTGCATTGTCCAGAGCTGACAGCAGAGCTTTCTCAAGAATGGTAATTGGCGTGATTAATCATGGCTGTGTCTTCCGATGTCGTCCAAATTCCAACACGGATTGGTTATACCCTTTTTTCCTAGGGTTTTCTCACCTGCTTTCTCATTTCCATTTTCTCAAATTCGTTGTGCCCTTGAACTCGTTACCCTTTTTGAGTTCCTTTCTCTCACTGCCTTCTTTGGCTAGCTTGATTACAAGCTTCTTTTACTGGTGCATTTTTATCGTAATCACTGTTCCTTTGCGTATTTGCTTCGTATGGTTTTTTTCCCCCATTTTACACTGCAATTTGTTCTTTGCTTATATATTTCAGCAATTTTTTTTTAATTTTTTCTAAAATGAGTTATAAGGGAGTAATTCTGCCGTTAAGTATAAAGCTCTCTGCAGAGTTGTAGCTCTGAGCTTCTCAAATTTCTGTGGATTTCGTTGCTATTTTCCCTTGGATTTTTATTTCATTTTTCCATTAGCCTTTTTGTTCTGTACGCTCCTTTTTGTGATATGCATGTGTTATTTTCAAGTAATGCTACAACTGGTTTCCCTTGAATTTATTTCATTTTTTTTTGTTAGCTTTTATTGATCTGTACTCTCTTTTCCGTGTTATGCACGTGCTTCTGCTTCTTACATTTTTTTTTGTTTTTATTGGCATTGTTGGTTAATAATAAGTTTCTTGGCTGGTGGAAATGGCTACCAAGCCCCTTTTTCACTTTTTACGGGTTTCTCTGGCAGTTTTAAAGTAGAGTGGGGGAAATTTTTAGAGAAATCCATCTAAGTGAGATGATCTTTGTGTGCATATAAATATGATCTTTGCGCACAATGATTTTTGTGTAAATGGGTTGATCTTTTTTGCCTTGAGTTTTATTTATTTTCTTAGTGCATTTCCTTGTTGTTTCCCTCGAGTTCTTCTTGCATGTTTCATTAGCCTTGTTGTGTTGTGCATTTGTCTTTTCTTCTTATATTTCTAATAGCCTTGCTGATTACAAAAGATTTCGTTGGCTAATGTTTTGCTGCTACTTTTTTCTGTGCACTCTAAGAAATGGCTACTGGGACTCTTCGCATATCGCAAGTTGACGAGTCTGCATTTGATTGGACTGTGCTGGTACAAGTTATCGAAGCTGATCATGTAAAGATTGCTCGGGATGGGGATTTATCCAGGTCTTTCCGTCATTTTGAGTTTGGTGACTTGCAGGTTTGTGCTATCCGAATTGATCCTTCTTGCTCACCTTCAATTGTGTTGATTATCTTTTTGTCTCACTAATTGAATCTGTTGAGTTTTTTTCCCTATGGACAGGGTATCAAGGTCTCTGCAGTTGTCTTTGATGATGACATTGCTATTGTTGATGGCCGTCTTTTGCCATTTAGGAAGTAGTACATATCAAATGCAGAGGTCCGTGAAATTCCTGAACTTGTGGGAGCTGGCCTGTATTCATTTTACTGGGGTATCAACGAGGGAACTACTATCGAAGAAACTGTTGGCTCAGGGGAGTTGGCCCTTCCTTTCTATTTTGAGTTACACTCTTTTCAATACTTTCACTTTGTGGCTGACACAGATATTTTCATAAGTTAGTCTCTTTATTGACATATTTTGCATTTTTTTCCTTTCTTGGCATTTGATTGTTCCTGATTGTGTGCATGTGTGCTTTTAACCTAGATGTCATGGGAGTTGTTATCCATGCATTGCCTCCACGGGATGTGTATTTTGAAGGGAGTAAGCGACATGGAAGAGATTATATTATAGTGGACCAATGGTGAATTTTTCCCTCTTTGAAACAGGACCTTTTATTTGTTTTGAGATTGTTTCCCTCTCAAGACCTTTCCATACGATAGCTTCTTGCTGCTTATTTTAAGATTGTTCTGCTTCTGTGTTTGATGCATACAGTAAACGCCCAGTGGTGTTGACTTTGTGGGATGATTATAAGGTTATTGAGGGCCATGTTATTAATGAATCAATGGCGTCCATGCCGATTATTATTGCTATGAGGCTCAGGGTTACCACACATAATTGTATGGTTCCTTGTCAGCTCTGTTTTTTCTCCCTGTGTGGTTTCTTTGCTTATGCATGTTTTTCTGCTCTATTTTTTCAGACTTGTCACTGTCAACTCAGCCATCATCTGTTATCATTGTTGCTCCTAATGTTCTTGAAGCAAGACATCTTGATGATTGGTAGTCATTCTCTATTTATTTATTTTATGTTTCTATATTTTTTTGAAGATTTTTTTATGCACAGAACTACTTTGTTCGTGTAGGTCTAATGCTAATATGTCAGAGCTGGTTCGTATGGTTTTTGATGATATGGCCTACCTTGATCCATGCATTTTGTTGCCCCCTGTTCGTGACGCGACGTTCACACCGATCTATAATGTTATATCCCAGGCTACATCTGTTAGTGTCAGGGTATTGTAATTTTGTACTCCTTTTAGTATACTTATTTCGGTTATGCCTTTGTTTACATTTCTGTTTTGGCCCCTGTTCAACTACTCTTTTGTTGTTTCTAGGACCAGGGGACTTTTTGGATTAAGGGTCGTGTTGAAATTGCATGGCCTTCGGCTCATTTTTGGCATATGGCCTGTCCCCATTGTTATGAGCTCTATGAATTTTCGTCAACTTTGGGGATCATATGCCTAAGTTGTGGTCAAGGAATGCATGAGTTCCCTAGGTGATCTCTTAGTCTATTGCCTTTATGTATGTTTCTGTGTTATTAGTATGTAGTTGCTTGTATTTATGTTTTAAACTTGCTGCATATCATGTGTTGTCTGATAGGGCATGGGTTCGGCTTACTGTGTTCGACAATACTGGTTATGTGAATGTTATTGCCTTGGGTCCGAAAGCTGAGAACCTTATCGGCCTAAGTGCTGCTAATATGTATCGTGTTTCTGACCATCAGGTGATGTGTGTTTAAGTTTATTGAAGTTGCTCTAATATTTCAGGTGTTCATGGTTTTGCTTTTAGTGTCCAATTAATTTATTTGCTCAAATTTATGGCATATTGATTTTGTGCAGACTTTTGAGATCTCCAAGCATGTGTCTCATCAGATTGACGGAAAGGATCTGTTGTGTTACCTTAAGCATTTGTCCAGGATGATCAGGACAACGACAATTACTGACTACACTATTGTTGCTTGTTATCCTATTTCCGGGAGTGCCTTTTCTCAGCACATGCCTTTTGGAGACAGTGTTTAGGTTGTTGCCTTAATTGGCACTTGTGAAGACTCGTAAAAATTCTTATTTTTCAACCTCTATTTTTGGCTCAATTAATTATTTATTTGGATATTTGCCCCGAATATTATTTTCTACCCATACTAGACCTAAATATATGGAATTATAGCTTCATTATATTTTTAAAGTGACTTGTTTCAAAAATTAATTTTTGGGAGCTCGTTTAATGAAAATAGTGAAAACGTGTTTGGAAATCTTAACCGATTGAGAGTACAACAAGCTTGGAACTCGGGGACATGTACATTATTCCTAAAATAGGTATTTTTATGTTTAAGAGTTCAAATGTTAGTTAGTTATATTATTGTGACAAGAATTTCTTGGAAGTTTCACTTTATCACACTTAAATAGGAAGTACGCGTTTTTACGCGCGCGATTAATTGGGAGACTTTAGACCTTCATTTTATACCTTTAAGAGTGAATAATAATAGTATGAATATAAGTGCATTGGAGGTTTAAGTGCACTGGTGAAATAAACTCGAGAGGAATCGAGCACGAAACGCGCGCGTATGTGCACTATTGAAGAGTTGACTTTAGAGTGAATTATAGCCACACATTAAAGCTTCTTTTGGAAGGCTCATTTAGATCAAAATTCCCTCTCTCTTCCTCCCTAAGATAGGCGGCCATTGAGCTTACAAAACAACACCAAAGTTCTCCAAATATCTTCACAAAATCTTCATCAATCTTCATCCAATTCACATCAAATTTCATCCACACTTGGCTCATTACTTGGAGAGTTTATCTAGCTAAGAAAAGGAGCTACTTTCCACGGTTTTTCTTGGACAAGAGAGGACCGAAAATTCTGCTTTGGAACATAAAACCAAGTAAGTAATGATCAAACCTTGGAAACTTGATTTATGGAAGTTATCTTACACATTTAAGCTCATACATGCACATGGGTAGCTTGTTTATGATGGAAAAATGGTTGTGTGGGCTCTATGAACTCCCACTTTGGTTTGAGAGACTGATTTGGTGATTGATGGTGATATTAATGTTGGTTTAGTGTTTAAATTAGTAGAATAATGTTAGATTGTTGATAGAAATTCAAGGATGGTACAATGACCAAAAGTGACCATTTTACCCCTGTTATGTTCATGCACTTTGATGCAAAATTTTAAGGTTCCAATGGCTTGTTCATGTTGTTTACATGTTATAGTGAGTGTGTAAAAAGTTTCATTGAAAAATAACTTAATTTGGTCACCCAAATGTTGGAATTACGAAAGCTTAGAAAACTGGAAAATGTTCCCGTCACTGCTCTGGCAGTTATCTTGTTTCGGCTATAACTCATCGCTCCGATGTCGGAATCGAGTGCTGTTTATGGCATTAGAAACTAGACATTCCCAGATTTCCGTTGGTATAAAATGCACATCCTGGTTCCACTTGAACAAGCCAAACCATTCATTTGAAAATTGCTGTCCTGTTTCGTTGTTTCTTGGAAGGCAGCACATGAGCTATAACTTGATGCTCACGAATGAGCTGGTTATGGACAGATTTTGAAAATGGTTTCTTCTGAGAAAATATAGCCTTATGAATCTAATTTCCAACACCATCAACCATACTCAATTCGGAGTTGAATTGAGTGAGTTGTGGCCGAAATCCCAAACTGACTCGGAGTTTTCAAACCCTCTTATGGCTAGTTCAAGTCTTAATCGTTATTAAGACTTCTTGTTTCAAAATTTTTGGTGTTAATCACCAAAAAAATATATCTTGGACTTCTCTTAGACATTATCTACTGAAATAAACCATGTTTGAGGTGTTTTATTTTCCAAACATTTTGAAAACGGAAAAACGGAAGTCCAAGGCAGATTTGCCGAGGAACTTCTTGGGACTTTAGTGGTTTCGTTAACCAACTTTCCGTACATATTTTCCTATGAAAATTGGCAGAGGAATAGTCCCTATATGTTAGTATTATACTGATAAATTTGGTTCCATTCTGAGTCCGTTTCACTGCTCAACTAAACTTTCAAAGTTTATGATTCGAGTTTGGAAAACCCTTGATTAACAAGGAAACTTTAGTAACTTTGAGCTACCATATCTTGGTGTTCAAAACTCCAAATCTTGTTCCGTTTGTTTTGTTTCAAACTTGGATTGAAACTCTAATAGATTTCCAAACTTTAGAGGTTAATTCAAATCAAGTGAATTTTTTCGAATTTTCAATGTTGGCCAAAAAAAATCAACCTAAACCTGTCTTAAGTGCCCCAAAATAGCAATTTTGAGCTAATTTTTGAATACTTTCCGTTTGGAACCATGGGAAAGTATATTTTAGGAACTTTTAGTACTTTGGAAGAGGATTCGAACGGTACTAAGTTTTCCAATTTTGGACTTATAAAGAGTGAGATACAATTTTTCAAAAATCTCGTATCAAAACTGAAATTTCCGAATCTTAAGGAAATGGAGTTTTTCGAATTCTCCTTATTCCTTCGATATTACTTGAACGTTTTATACTTGATTTCAAAGATGAAAACTCGATTTCTTTTGTACCTTAAAACCCCACTTTTGAGCTTTAATTCGCGAGTAATTTAGGCTCATTTTAGTGAAATTTCTTAGGATTGTACAAGCGTGCAATCTTTCTCGATAATTGGGATTTATAAGTGATTGTTCACTATTAATTGTTCAGACTTACACGAGGACCTTCAAGAAGATCCTACGGTGGACGCTTGAACTTCAAGTAACATTTTTTCTTGGTTGACTTGGTGAGTGTTAAGTGTGTGTTACTTGAACTCCTGTGAACTCGATACATGTTTACTTGTTATTGATACTTGAGATTTTGAAATTTGAGACAAGGGTGTACTTTATCCCACTCGTTCTCGCTTGAAATGAATAGCTCGTACTTGAATACTTGCATATCTCGATTGCTTGAATATACCACATGCTTGAATGACTTGAAATAGTATGCTATGGCTGCATACGTCGTTGGAGTGAATCTTCTCGACACTCAAATATACATGGGGGACGCCCAAAATCCCATTGGTCATCCTTGGACTCGAGCCGACTTGGGTTTGGTCGGGCTCCTTGATAAACCATAGGAAAACATGAAAGCTTGATCTAGTGAGAGATCTCGCTTGGCATATTCGAATAGTATCGCCTTAAACAAATGACAGGCGGACCCGATACAGGGGTATGTAAGGTAAAAGGGGACACGTTAAGTGGAGTTCTGCGGACTAATCCTTCCCGATTGACGGAGTGTCAATTCGTGGAGGTTATTGATCGTTCAAGTGGAATATAGCTCCTGAGAGTTCCAGTATCCTTGAATTATTTTTAGTTATCTTTCCAGTAAATTGTTAATTGTTGAAATATTATTGCTTGACTTGTAAATTGGGATTGTTATTTGAGCAATGAGTTTGCATGTGTGTTCTTGGCCTCACAAGCGTTTTGCTCACCCTGTAGATTTGTTTTCCTTAACAGGATTGGGCTTGGAATGATACTCGGAAAAAACTTCCTTTTATGTATTTTTGAGGACTTTTGTAATAGGGTTCCAATTCTTTTGTCTAGACCTTGTAGCCATGGTGTATTTTGGGCTGTATTATGAAAATCCGATGTATGGATTGAGTAATTGTTAAATATTGTTAAGTTTGAACGCTTCCGCATTAATTGCATTTATATTGTTTGGTTGTGCCGTCTAGTACCGCTATAAGCTTAAACGTTTTTTTGCTTGAGTCCTAACAAGAGATGGGCAGGCGTCCCATGGATACCCTTTGGTTCGCCTTAGGGAGAAGTGGGGGCGTCACAGCACCCTTGTAGGTCCTTGCATTACTGAGCTTTATGTTTGTATCTCATGGTTGGCTTTTACTGTGTTTAGTTGTTGACTTTACAGTTTGTCAACGCGTAATGAGGGTAGCCGGTCTTGTTGGGTATTTCTTGCCTGTTAAGTCTTATGGTTTGCAATGAATGAATTTTATTTTAATGGATGTTTATGGCTGGTATTTATAGTGGTTTTCTTTGGTTGTGTTTTCTAATATTGTTATATGCATGTTTAGCTGCTTCGGCTCTTCCGCGGAATCCAATAGATTGCATGAATTTTATGATTCGATGTGTTTTTTAGCTACAACAAGCGTATATATATGTGTGGACATTAAACAGGTTATGTAAACCTTATGTATTCACGGGCTTATGCACATACCTAGAATTTGATTTGACGTTTTTTCTTCCAACGCTTGCTTCTGTTAGCAGAGTGGATATATTTTTCATTGATACCACCAATGGGTTTTGTGCGTTGCGGCTTCTCCATATTTCTTACCATTTCTTATACTTCCTTATTACTTTTTTCGAGTGATTTGCCAATTTAACTACTGATTTAAGCTCCATTTTTCCTACCACCCACCTTTCAGCTTTGAGTAACACTTTTCTACTTACTAACCAATTCGTGTGGGTTCATTTCCATGATTCTATGTGCATAATCAATTGCCTTGTGAGAAGTGAGAAGAGCTTATGCACCCTTGGTACCGTATGAGTAGAGCTTATGCACTCTTGGTGCCGTAAATTCAGAATTTATATATTACGTTACTAAGGTCCAAATTATTGATGCAATTGTTCTTGGCCGATATAATGTACCAATGGCTGGTTTTCATATTTTCTAAATTATTTCACTTGGTTTATCTTTCTATTGAACTTTACTTTTTTTCTTCCTTGTTCAATCTACCAACGATGAGTACATAAATCTCGAAAAAAATTAAGCAGATATATGTGAACCTCTAGATATTTAATTCTATAACATTATAACTATCAATGTAAAGCCTTCTTAATGATGCCTCAATATTCAATGGCCCTTGTTAACATTTTTTTTTGTTTTCTCGTTGTTTAGCTCTTTAAATTAAATAGAAGGGTATTGTATATGTATTTTGCCTATAACATTTTTTCCTCCATAAAAGTTTTTTTTATTGTCTGTCATGCAATTTTTGCCTATTCATAGTTTTATCCGTGATAACTTTTTATTCGACAAACAAATTTTCTCTTTTGTATCGTGGCTATAATTTCTCGTATATATTTGTAATTTTGCTGAAAAATAAGCGCATACATTTTTTTGTCGCCATCCTTGTTTTATATGTGAAAATTATAACGAACTAATTACCTTTCATTAATAATTTTATTTGACGTATTTTTTAGTTTGGTCATTGAAATGTCTAATTTTTTTTGTTCCTTTAGTGTTGCCCCTTATGTCTAACGTTTGCTTGAGAACTAACTTTTTTACTTTTTCTTTAAATGCAGCATCCTTTATTACTCTAAACTAATTTTTCTCCTGTCTATTGAATTTATTACTTCTAATAAATATTACTTTTTCACTTGCACTTTTTGGTATTCTGTTGATATTATCAATTTTTTTTACATTATGCCTGTTCCTTTTCAATGGTTTTTACCTTATGGATGCATCTGCTTTCACATTAGCTAAGGATACTATGAATTTTTCCTTTGTCAGAAGCTTTTAATTGCATATGCTGATAGTTGTCTCTATCTCGATTTTATCCAGGTTTTCTATTATTGAAACTTAGCAATTTTTGTGCTATCTCAATATCCGTGTGAGCAACAAACCTAGTAGCTTACAATCTTTTAGACTATGGAATAGAAACGTTCTTTCTCGATTATCTTTTAAAAAATGTAGCTCGCTTCTCCAATGCTGCAGCATTGTCTGTTAACAGCGTCTCATTTTCTTGGTCAATGTGCTTCTGGCTCTTCAAAAAATTTTCTCAGCTTAAGTCTTCTTTTGTTTATCGCGTGTTTTTGTTTAGTTGTGCTCTTCCATTGTATTCTTGCAACTGGTACCTTGCTCGGAACATCTGTCCTCTATGTTGAGCTTTCCAGGTATTTTTTTCGTTCTGCTCTTATTGTTTGTTGTTTATCTGTACACACTGCACCAGCATTGTACATAGCCAAGCCCGTGTTATCTTGCACGCCATGTGTTTGTCAAATGCATGTAGTGCGTAAGGTAGACTGATGTAGCATTTTGTTTGCATGAACGTTAACGTTGTAAAAAAAATATATTTACTGTTTTTCAAGTTACCTTGTTCTTTTCTGCGAGGGTTTCTTCTTTAACTGCCCTTCCCTTCAACCTACATTAGCTATTTTGTTCTCAGATGAACTTATACACTTGTAAGCCATTGACCCTTTCCCAAAGCAATAGCTGTTCTATTTTCATTTTTTGGGTTTCTCAGAACATTTCAGTTCTAAAAGAATTATATTTACTCTTCTTTCAAGTTATCTTGTTCTTTTTGGCAGGAGTTTCTTCTTGAGCTGTGTTTTCCTTGAACCTGCATTCGGTGCTTTGTTTCCAGGTAAACTTCTACATTTACAGACCACTTTTTTTCTATTCTTGATCTAATGAGCTTTGAATCTTGAAGTTTGTATGTCTCCCAAATTTTTATTATTCTTTTTAGTCATCCTTTTCTTATTTTTTCTTTTCCTACATTGGTTTCTTCTTTATGTGTTCTGTTTTTCTCTACCTTTTATTTTAGCATGCTTACCATCTGTTGTGAAGTTTTTTATCCATGTAATGCTGTGGTTTGACATTTTTTTGTGAGCTTAACTGTTAATGTCAATGCCTTTTATGTTGATCATCATATAGCATTTGCTTCTTGGTTGAATGGATTATAACTTAAAACGGCGTATGCGATACGCTGCTATGGATCAAGAGAAGAAAGATGCATTAAATCGCCGTAGGAGGGCTTCCTATGCTGCGAAAAAATAGTAGTCCTCTTTCTCCCACCCCTGTTGTGCAACAGTTAGACAAAAATAAGTCTATGCGTGGCCATTGTTCAGATGGTTCCAAGACTGCCTCTTTTCAGGCAGATACACTCTTTACAGCCTATGAAATACCTAATATGGATGTTCAAAATACAATGGGTAGTGATGAATTAGCTGATGCATTTGATTGTATTTTTGACCAACTGGCTTCTGATATGAGAAGCCAAAACTTACTTCCTGAAAGCTCGTTACCTGTCAGTTCTTCTGTCGTGCCTTCACCGCTAGGAGGTATATTATTTCTAAGAGTAGATTCGTGAGCTATAGAGTCGTTTTTCTCTTATTACTATCCATTTCTGGTACCTTTCTATATTTATTTATCTCTCTATTCCAATTTTGATCGGAGTCACTTTTATACATCACTTCTTTCTAACCACTTACATAGACTCCTTTGTTCTCATCTCTCCGATAATTTGTAACTCACTCTCTCGTGCACTACTGTTGTTCCTTCGTTGTCTCTTACACCAAAATTATCTATAGCTGATCCCAAATCATCACTTCTTTTGTGTATTTCTGTTTTGGTTACTTTAGCTAAGATTGGTGTCCTGTCTTTTTTTTTAGTTCATGACATGGTGCATGTTGAAGAAGGTACCTGTGTGCTTGAATTTGATAACTCTAAATTTTTTGAATCTTCAAACAATCCACAGATCGTTGTGAATACACGAGTTGAGGGTGAAGGTTAGTGATGGATTATCTGATTTCTTTATATACGTCTAAGAGTAAGCTTTTGATGTATTTCCTCTCGTCCGGATAGGGTGATATATTTTTTTGGTATTGTCTTAGGAAAAAGGAAAAGGCCTACAATCACAAATTCTTCCCGCTTGAAAAAAATACCAACAAAGCTCTTGTCCTGCCCAGTGTTCCTGACTACGAGCACTGTGGAGCAAAGAGGTTTACCTTGGAACCACCCAAATTTTGTTGTCGTGGTAGGGAGATTTCTGTAGTTTGTCCGACAATGCCTTACGAACTCCTTCGTCTTTACTCTGGTACTGACGAGGAGTGTGTTGAGTTTTGAAAATGGGTTCGAACCTATAACAATAATTTGGCTTTCACATCATTTGGCGCCAAGTATGATCGTGCCTTAACAAAGAGTACCAAGGGTGTTTATACTTTTTGGGTGCAAGGCCAAGTGTACCACTTATTGAACAGTTTGGTATCTCCCACTGATCAAGCTACTGGTGTTCAGCTATATTTCTACGATCAGGAAGAGGAGTTATCAAAAAGAGTTGCTGGTTCGCCTAGGCTACGTGAAAGCACTCTCAAATTGTTGATGCGTATTCTTAAGGCTAATCCATACACTAAATTTTTCAAAGGTCTTCGAGATATTCTTGAACTAGACAATTATAGGATTGTTCTCAACTCTGGTCCTCAGTTGGATCAGCGTGTGTATAATTTGCCTGCTTCATCCCAAGTTGCTGCCATTTGGACAGATAATGAGGATGAAGCAGTGCTCATATTCATATTTATACACACTCAAATGTGCCTCACAGGATACCACATTATTTTGCGTGCTATGATCTGTTATAGTACCCTCTCTTATTTCCTCGAGGTGAGCCTGATTGACATTATGGCATCCAAAAAGTAGTGATCCTAACGAAGAAAATAAAAAGGCAGACAATGATGATGATGTCGTGCGTAATTTTTCCTGAATTGGGAGTGCATCAGGCTTGATTCAACAGGAACACGAAGGCAAGTCTTCTTAGTGTGTTCCTGATTTTTTTTTTTTTTGCCAACCACGTGTTATAAAGAGCGTTAGATAGGTCTCTTATTCTACTTTTCCCTTGTTCGTGCTTGTTGTGTAGCTGCTGAAATTGAAAAAAAATAGCATGACACTGTTTCTGCAAGAGAGTACTACTGTTACTTACTTCAAATGAGAGAAAACGATAGATCAATATTGTTGCATACAAGGAGACTGTTACTGCAATTTGCGTTGACATTTATGTGAAGATTGAAACGTCTAGGTTTGACTTCCATAGAAATAACCAAACTAATATTAGGACTAAGATTCTACAGGGTGTAATGGATAGTCTATCTGCTGGTCAGACTGAAGGAAAAAATGTTGGTCATCGAGTTTACCTCCCAGCTTCTTTCATTGGTGGTTCAAGGGACATGCGACGCAGATATATTGATGCGATGGCATTAGTCCAGAAATTTGGTAGGCCAGATCTTTTTATTACCATAACATGTAATACGTAGTGAAAAAAAATCCAAGAAAATCTGAAATATGGAGAGGATGCACAGGATAGGCCTGACTTAGTGTCAAGAGTTTTTAGAGCAAAGTTTGAGCTGCTCAAGGCTGAAATAGTGAAAAAAAAAAGATTTTTGGGGAGGTTGCTGCGTGTGTTCATGTGATTGAGTTCCAGAAAAGGGGTCTCTCTCATGCTCACCTCTTGGTTATCCTTAAGCCTAAATTTAAACCATTGAACTCTAATGCTTATGATCGTATTTTGTCTGCCGAGATTCTAGAGCCAGAGAAGCAAAGCTATTTGTATAATCTTGTGATCAAACATATGATGCATGGATCATGTGGAGTTTTGAATAAGAACAATGTTTGCATGAAAGATGGGCTTTGTAAAAATTATTATCCAAAGAATTTTAGTGAATTCACAGTTCATACTGAGGATAGCTACCCGCACTATAAAAGGTGAAATAATGGTCGATTTGTAAGGGTACGTAATAGCAACCTAGAAAATCGATGGGTTGTGCCATATAACCCATATCTTCTTGCTCTCTTTGACTGTCACATGAACGTCGAAATCTGTTCGACGGTTAAGCTGGTCAAGTATTTGTATAAATATGTCTATAAGGGTCAAGATCGTGTTAGCTTCCATATTTATTCAGTAAATAATCCTGACAACATAGATGAAATAAAGGATTATTAGGCTAGGAGGTGGGTAGCGGCTGCTAAAGTTTTTTGGCGCATTTATAGGTTTAATCTGAATGAAATGACTCCTGTTGTGTATACTCTTCAATTACATCTTCCAGGTCAGCAAATGATCTCTTTTCATAAAAATATGAATCTTACTGATCTCTTAGATTGAGTCGATTTTTCCAAGACAATGCTGACAAAGTTTTTCCGCATGAATAAAACCAACAAAAGAGCTCAGAGTCTTAAATGCCTATATCGTGAATTCCTAGAATTTTTTGTCTGGAAGCCTGCTAAGAAAAGATAGACTGAACGGAAGAGAAAAAGAGTTATTGGTGGTGTTGTAACTGTTGCTCCAAATGAGAGAAAGCGCTACTACTTGCGACTTCTCTTATCTCACGTTCGTGCTCCCACGTGTTTTGAAGATCTCTTGACTGTTAATGGAAAGCTTATGCTCTCTTATAGAGAAGCTGCCTTCCAAATGGAACTGCTTCAATCTGACACACATCTGGAAGACACGCTTAATGAAGCAGCGACCTTTCAGATGTTTTCTTCATTAAGAACTCTCTTTGCAATCTTGTTAGCCTATTGTTCACCGAGCAATCCTAAAGTCCTCTGGAAAAAATATGAAGCTGAGATGTCAAGGGATTTTGAGCGAGTTAAGAGTTTTTTTGCTCAAAATGTTGAACAAATAAGAAGATGTGTTTTGCTGGATATAAATAAATGTGACGACTGGCAAATTTGTTTATATTTTTCTTAAAATTCCCTTTAATTTGGAAATTATTACTTTACAATAGCTTTACTATTCATTCACATCCCCAATAGTTACAATTAATCATAGAACCAAGGGTTTTTCCTTTACTTTCATCGTTAAGGTAAACTAGGGTTTTCACGTCTTTTCATAGTGTGAGTAATCGGTACGGAGTGTGTACTAAATTTAGTGATTACAAGTGAGTTTTAGATGATATTAAATATGTGATTAGAAGTAATAATAATAAGTTAGATAATGGTAAGTAAAAACCCTAGTACATGCGAGTTAAGGAAAAACGGTGTGAACCGACGGGTACCGTTTGTTACCGAGTGAACATACCACTTGACCACCACTTTATTAACTTAATCTCATTGTTATTAGTACCAAAATATCATCCCTAATCAGCCAAGAGAGAGAGCCGAAATTCTTGACCAAAAAAGAAAGGAAAAAGAAGAAAAAATTCAAGATGCAATCTTGAGGCGACAAGTGGCGAACATCCCAAGGTTGTTGACCAACCAATTTCTTTCATATTTATCACCAAATTCACTTCTTTTGCTCTTTATTTCTGCCATTCCAGCCGAGACTTAAGGAAAGAAAACAAGAGAGAAAGACCACTTCATTCCATCTTGATTCCTAGCTTAGTTGAGAGAAAACTGAAAATCTAAACCGATTAACTTCTAAATTGAGAGCTTAGGAAGCTTGGGGTGCTAAAGTTTGGAAAGGAAAGGTGAAGGATTTCTCTTGCAAGCATCTTAGAGAGATACATGGTTGCCTTTCCTTTATCTCTTCCTTAAACTTGATTAAGTTTGGATAACAACTCATACTTGTGGTAAATGATAGTTCTTTTGGTAGTTTTGATAGATATGGTGGATTTTGAGTTAGGATTTGAGTTGTTCAGATGTATTCCTTGTTTTTTAGAGAGCATATGATGTCTATAATCTTGTATAGGAAGTTGAAGTAGTGGTTCAAGCTAGAAATGTGAAGTTTATACCTTGAATGCATTAAATTCCAGTTTTAAGCATTGAACTGCCCTGCTTCTGACCAGCATCATTCGTCCATGTTAGAGGCCGAATCAGGCTTAGATTAAAACATAAAAGTTGTAGAAAATGGTGTGATATAACTCTCTGTAAAATTTCAGCTTAATCGGAGCACTGTAGTATGTGAAAAGATCAAAATACCCCTGACTGTCAAAAGCCTCATTTCATGGACAGTTTCGAGATTTCCCATTTCTAACTTCATTTTTTGCCTTGATCCGTATCAAATCAGCATTTGACCAAAGCATGAAATTTTTATCCCTATGTTTTAGCTTTCCAACGCATATGAAAATGCCTCAATCGGAATTGCGTAGCTTGAGTTATTGCCGTTTGAATTTAGTACTGACAACCAGACTGACCATGAACTTCTGGTTCTGTAATTTGCAAATTCGACCTAGATCAACTATGAATTGGGTTAAGTTATCTTCATGAAAGTTGTAACCCTTTGTCTTAGCTTCAAAAAGGTATAAGGTACACCCCAATCTGATAAAAATAGCTCCAGTTGTGACCAAAATGCTATAAGATGTCAAATCTGCTGTTTAGCTTTTTGTCTTCAAAACTGATTTCTAATTGTATTATTACACTTGTATTGTAATTGGATGATTTTGGAGCCTAATTGAAGGGCTATGTTAGTAACATTACTTGTGTGTGATTGTGGGGCTAAATTGAGAAAAATGACGAAGCAATAAATGGCTAGAAAATAGGTAAATCCAAAGGGCGTGCTGCACAAATTTTCACTCGAGGGCTAGGTAGAGATACTCGTGACTTGAGTAAGGATTTGATGACAAATCTAACTTGAATTATCTAGGTTATTCGAATCCCCTTTTGTGGAGGTATATAAGTTAGAATTCGGCCGAAACTTGTACCCTTGAAAAAAATGAAATTTACGACTAATAGAAATACGTTTTCTCCATTTCTTCGACTCAAATGGTATTTCAAAGTATAATTGCTTCAAAGTTTCAAAGTTTTAAGAGCGAGCATGAGTTATACGAATATACTTTAAATGAGTTTCAATTACTTGATTCTCGTTAAACGAAACGTTTAAGGTTCGAACCTTAGTTACTTTTTAAATCTCTTGAACGATGTTTTATTGCAGATTTGGACTCCAAACCAGGAGTACAACCTAAGCATGATCTGTAAACGCACTATATCTTTGGTGAGTGCTTCCAAATATATGATTGAACTTGATATTTGATTTGCCAACGTGATCGGATAACATTTGCTTGGTTTGGTCGGGCAAGTGTGTACTTTATCGCACTTGACCTAACTCAACTAAATACTTGATATCTCATTTATGCTTGTACAAGTGACTTGATTTGCATTGACCAGTACTTGTATTTGTACTTGTGCTGGACTTGTAAGTGCTGAGCGGCAGTATGTACCACACTCAATACGAGTGGGAGGTACCTCTCATTCCCGTCTCCGTATTTTTCTCCTGACTAAGTCGATTGGTCATCGATTATAGTGACTACGTGGGAACCCAAACCCTACTGGCTAGTTAATCAAGTCGAGCCAACAAGGGCTTGATCGATTAGATAACGAACCATGGGTATCTAGTGTTGTCGAGTGGAGTGTTATCTCCTCGACTAATCGGTATGCTCGAGTATTACCACCAGTGTTTAGTTAGTGTTCAGGCCTGGTAAAGAGGTTGAATGGTGGACGGATTGGTGTGAAGCGAAGCACTACTGGATTGGTTACTTTGCTTGAAAGTTGACGGAGTGTTAAATAATACTGGATCAAGTTCTGGTGAAGCAATGAAAATTTGGCTCCTGAGAGCCATCTGTATCCTTACACTTTGATTGTTATTCGTAGTGTTATTGTTTCTTTCAGAAAAAGAATTTTTCACTCGCTCATTTTGAGATGTGCTACTTGAAGTGTTATTACTCACTTTTATGAACTTGTTATGCTCGCTACTTTGCTACTTTGATACGTGCACTTTTAAATAACGGTCAACTTGCTATTTGGAACCTTACTAACCTTTAACTCACCCTATTCCGTTAAATTTGTTTTTCTTATAGGGGATACGAGCGAGGGCGTGAGACTGATACAAGCTAGCATAGTCTAGTTTTTGAAAATTTTGCGATTGTACTCGCGCTAGTGCTCGGTTAGGGTTGAATGCATCTGAGATTCATATCTTTTGTTATAATTGGGATTGTACGAATGTTTGGAATAGAAATGAATGTACATGCACGTTCCAAGTTTGGGAACTGTTATTTCCTTTACTCTTGAGGTTGTAACCTATTTTATTTGACGAGAGTGAGTGAGTCCTGGCGAGAGTTGAGCAGACGGACCGCTAAACCCTGGGGTACGCCCTAGGGGGAGGTGGGGTCGTCACAATAAATCCTTAGAACAAATGGAAAAAATGTCAATGACTACCATTTGGTACCTGATGGTTTCATTCTCAGTCATGATGAGCATCTCACAAGAGAAATTCGGAGTGAGCTAAGCATAAAGTTTACAGAGCAAGACTTGCTATTGCTTTCAAAGCTAAATATAGGCCAAAGATATGCCTATGACGTTATTATGCAAGAGGTTTTCTCTTCTGGAAATACCAATTTTTTTGTTGATGGACCCGGCGGGACTGGTAAGACCTTTCTTTGTCGCTCTATTCTGGCAACGCTTAGATCCCAAGGGTTCATAGCAATAGTTGTTGCATCATCTGGAGTACCTACATCTATTCTTCCAGGAGGGAGGACCGCACACTCAAGTTTAAATTTCCGTTGGACATTTCTGCAAGTAAAGTCTGCCATATCAGCAAACAGAGCTCTATTGCTAAGCTTATTGTAATGGCTAAATTAATTCTATGGGATGAAGGTTCTATGGCCAAGAGGGACACTATTTAAGTATTTAACAGGTTGCTCAGAGATGTAATGGATTCTGATCTGTCCTTTGGTGGCAAAGTAGTAGTATTTGGGGGAGACTTTCATCAAACTTTACCTGTTATTCAGAATGCAACAAAGGATCAGCAGTTAGAAGCTAGCTTTGTCAACTCACTTTTATGGAGTACTCTTCGAAAGTTAATCTTAACTGAAAACATGAGAGCTATCTCTGATAGCCACTTCTCTGATTTCCTGCTTAGGATAGGCGAAGGTTGTGAACCAGAAGACAAAGATGGAAAAATAACTCTATCAAAGGATATATCAATCCCGTTTGATAATAAAGATGATTCGCTAAACAGGTCAAAATTCATTTTTTCTTTCAAACTCCATGGTTACTTTGTTAATGTACATCGGATTTATTAAATGGTAATATTTTGACTAAAATATTTGTTAACCAGGTTATTGAATTTTGTATTTTCGGATTTGAGCGTGTATTCATCTGATCCATACCAGATCACAAACAAATGTATTCTTACTCCAAAGAATACATGTGTCAATGATATAAATGAGATGATGATTGATCGCTTTCCTTGAAGACCTTTTGTGTATATGAGCATTGATCGAACTATTAATGAGAGAGATCAATCTGACTGCGAAGACTTTTTAAACTCTTTGAATCCTAAGGGCCTGCCCCCTCATAAATTGGTGCTAAAAGATGGTTGCCCTATTATTCTTCTTAGGAATTTAAATCCTGCAGAAGGCTTATGCAATGGAACGCGGCTTATATGTAGACAGCTAAAGTAGCATGCCATTTGTGCAGAGATTGCAGTTGGTTAGCATCGAGGAAAGAGGGTTCTTTTACTGAGGATTTCTCTCCAAACATCAGACAATGAAAAGAATGGGGTTCCTTTTAAGCGAACCCAGTTTCCTATCAGACTTTGCTTTGCTATGACAATTAACAAGTCACAGGGACAAACCTTGGATCGTGTTGGAGTTTATTTACGAGAACCTGTGTTCTCACATGGCTAGCTATATGTTGCGCTATCTCGTGCTAGGACATCATCTTCTGTTAGAGTTTTAATATTACCAGGAACATTCAGTGATATTGTAACTGAATTCAAGACAAGAAATGTTGTATTCCATGAAATTTTTTATATGTCTAAGAAATAAATCTTATATTTTGAGGTATACATAATGCTCATGTGTAACTGTAATATTATATGAATTGTCCTTTTAGGCAGTCTCTTTTGTGTCATTCCTCTTTAGCTTGACAAATTTGATAGTTTTATTTCCTTGCTTATTCCAGGATGGCAAATACATTGTATATTGATGATATTGTGCCTGGAATGAAGTCTTGGACAGCTGAAGTAATAGTTCAGGAAAAGTTGAACCCAAGCTCTTCAACTTCCACACCAACCAGATTCCAGAGACTTATTTTTGTTGACTCAAAGGTATATTTCTATTCACTATCTTTCAGTTTGACCTGTCCATTGTCTTTGTTCACCCTTAATCATTATCACTATATGTTTTATTTATAATTGGTCAGTCTCTGTTTATATAAGTTGGCATTTGACACAGGATTCAAGAGTTCAAGGAATTCTTTTTAACTATGCTATTGAAAAAATGGGGCCAAAGTTGCAACTTTACAAGAAATATCGTATCTCAAATGCTGAAGTGAAGAAAATTTTAGAGAAATTTAGGACTGATGGTATTGAACTGCAATGGGTTATAGGAACACAGACTGTTGTTGAGGAAATTGAAAGTGAAGAAAACAACGTCTTGTTGCTTCAATTCACACTCACACCATTTAAGGAATTTGCTCGTTATGCAGATTCAAAGAATGAAACTGTTGGTCAGTTTGGCCTTTAATCTACTGTTCATTGGATTTTTATGCTGTGATTTA
The DNA here is from genome assembly GCF_003713205.1 of Coffea eugenioides. Classification (NCBI taxonomy): domain Eukaryota; kingdom Viridiplantae; phylum Streptophyta; class Magnoliopsida; order Gentianales; family Rubiaceae; genus Coffea; species Coffea eugenioides. Next base: position 71,799,657 of record NC_040036.1, read on the forward strand.
TAGATCTCTGATTTAAACTGCTGATCAATAAATTTGTATGCTTTATTTGTGATACTTTGTCTGCCTTTATCACTATCTTTGTTCAAATTATAGATGTTCTTAGTATTGTTATTAATGTCCTTTCTGTCATCCCAATCAACAAAGACTCAAAGGAATCGTTTGTGCAGAGATTTGTTATTATCAATGAGAAGTATGGACTTTTTTTTCCAATTATTTTCTGTTTTACACTACATACAATTATGTCCTCGAACTTATGTGCTGTGAAAACAGTTTAAAAGGTTACATTTTACTGTTTTTTATGTAGGATGAATCCAATCATATTATCTCTTTGGAACAATTTCATTGAAAATGAGGGTAAGACTATCACTAAACAGAAGGACAAGTATCCGGTTGTGATAGATCGCAGACTCAAGATTGTTACTTATGAAGGTGAGGCCTAATAGAGGTTAGGTTCTTGATAATTTAATTCTTTGTGTGTTTATTGATTCCTATTCTAATTGTATCTACCTATCAGGAATTGCCCTATCAACAAGAAATGATTCGGTTATTCTTGTCAATCCACCAATTAGAGACGCCAACCAACTCAAACACTGGTCTCATTCTGTCAAATTGTTTACTTTTCCTTTTTCTTTTTCCTTTTTTTGCTTTCTGACTGGGATAGGTTACTTGACATTCATTGCTGCATTTATTCTGCAATGAAATTTATAAGGCTGTCAGAAATGAAAAGAGTTTCTCTACTCTTGTTCAAAACAAGTCATATAGCAATTATAGCCCCAGAATGTTTTATGATCGAAACCACAAAATTACCTCACTTATGGATATTACTCCAACTCAAAAGGTCATGACTTGTTTACTGCTGGATTCAATCCTTTAAAAGACACAACTGTGTTATTTTCCTGATATGTTTATACATGTATATACACCTAAATGTTCCTATAATCTGTTTACAAATTTCTACAGGTGTCATGGGTTAAGGTTTGCTTTTCTTTTGAACATATACTACAAAAGTATTGGTTCATGTCTTGTATCACAAGTTGCCGAATGACATCAGCAAACTATGATTCAGTTTATACATGCAACCACTGCAAAGAGAAACAGAGAGCTGTACCAAGGAAATTAGCACTTTGTTCATGAGCTGTCATTGTTCTACATAACGCTGATTTTTTTTGAATTTATTGACTTATTTCTGAAGTACATATTGATGCAGATGTCGTTTTGAAGTTGATCTCACTGATGAAACTGACACGGTCACAGCTTCAATATTTGGCCAGCTAGCGGAATCGCTGCTTAAATTCACTGCACATGAAGTGCTGGAGCGCTATAACAAGGTGGAATTACAAATAGCTTTGAATAGCTCTGTATTAGATACATACATATTATCATGCTAATGCAGGTTTATGGAGTTATTTGACAAAATGAAGAACTTCCACTGGAAAATGTGCATAGAGAGTTTAAAGAAAAAATGTTCATTGCCCAGCTGAAACTAGGAAATACAAAGGATGGTAGTGGAAATCACCGTTACACAATTGCTTATTACTTTGAAGAAAATGCAGTAACATCTTCTTTCAACAAGGATTCCTGCATCAGTGTTCAAAATCAGTTTCTCCAAGCTGAAGAACACAAATCAGAAGCTGGTTCTTCAGGTTCTTTTTTTAATAAATTTGCTTTCCATTCCTCTTGTTTGATTTATTAACATTGATCGCTTTTTCGTTCTTGAGGGACAACGATCTTCTTCGAAACCACGAGTTCGTCTCACAAGAAGGTTTAGAGTTGTTGGAGAGATAGACGAAGAACCTACAGAAGTCGATGACTCTGGCAGCAGCAAAAAACAAAACTTGTCTGATCTTTCCTTATCTATACTACTCTTTCAAGGTGCATTAGTGATGTTGCAAATCTTTTGAATACTGTCGAGAATACACAAGCTCGAACATATGCAAAGCTTGTGTTTTACTGAATTATATATGTGTGCCTTGCGTTCCATTTAGATATTTTTGCTTGGAACTAATGCTTTAGTTATCATGGCTGACATCTTCTACATTGTTGTCAGGAATGGATTTTATACCATGTAACTCCCAAATACTTATCACCATTTGGTATATTTATCCGTTTATTTATCAGAGCACCTGACTTTTGGAACCAAGTAGCACATTGATTGCTATGATTCTGTATGTGTAATGAATTGATCTATCAATTTGCTGCACAATTTGACAGCTGGAGATGCTGTCGAACAGATACACTTTGTTTGAAACAAACTCTTTTTTATCTACTACACCGGTCAATTTCAGAATTACAACCAATTAGACCACATTTACATTTAATACTCATCATTGTATCTTTACACACAACATCTTTTTCCTTCTGCAACATATCAAACTTTCCTTTTTTCTTCATACTTTCTTACAGTAATCGACTTTAAGATATGTTATACTCTTAATATTTAATCCAACCACACCATCACCATCTATATAAACCCTTCTTAAAGCCGTCTAAATGGGCATGCATGTAGGTTACTCCATCGCGCAATGCCGCAGTTATACCTCCTAGTAAGTAATAAAAGAGCCAAAGGCTTTGGTCATTTTCACGTGACTTTCGTAGTCCTCACGTGACCCTTCTTCTCGTTGATTTAGCGCCTCGCGCGGGTTTAGGTCACTCAAGTTCTAAGCCGCCGCTTCCTATCCTTTTCTATTCATTTTTTATCCATTTTCTCTCTCCACTTTCTCTAATTCTCTTTGTCGGCGACGTAGGGTTTTCTCTAGACTTGGCAATTATGCCCAAAACCCAATAACCCACCCACTAATTTGAGAGGTTGGGTTGGGTAAGTTGGGTATTGGGCCAATTTTGGGTTGGATAATAAAAATCCACATATATTTTGGACGGTTTGGGTATTTGTGTTGAGCACTCATTACCCAACTTATGCTAATTGAATCAAGTGAATAATCAACACAATCTTAAAAGGGTGAATAGTTACTCAAAAGCATCAACTGTAGACTTTTTTTTTATTATTTTTTGCTATAAACATCTTTTGTGATTATAACATAATTCGCCAAGCAAGTTAAATTTTTTTTACTTGGCCTATAATTCCTTGATTACATACTTAATAGAGTATTACCCTAGATATGGAAAAGGCCAAATGTGTTAGAATAATTGCCAGATTCATCGTGACAATGTGAGTTCAAATGTGACTTTTTTTCATTTATATTATCGTCATCAAAATGTGCAGTATGAAGAATTTGAACATTATTAAATTTGAAATTATTTTTGAGACGTTAATGTCAACTTACAACTACTCGTGCCTTCGGTGCTTAATAACTACCACATAACTCATTCATGCTAAAAGATTTTTGTTTTTATAAACCGTACTCTCAATATGTAAAAATTACATAAATCCAAAATTACCATACTTTCTTTGTGAAAATATTAGCATAAAATCTTTTTTGGGCGATTTGGGTATTTGTGTTGGGCATCCACTTAAAATTTTTTTTTTTTACGTGAAAATATATTTGAGAGAATTTATGTATCAAAATCTATTAATTAATATATTTGGTCATATTTGGGTCATGGGTTTGAGATGACCCAATATGATCCAACCCAAAATTAACCCAATCTAAAGTTGGACGGGTTGAATGTAATCTATTTAAATGAAAATTCAATATTAACCCGCCCAAAATCCGTCCAACCCACCCAGTTTGCAGGTATAGTTTTCTCTCCAGAGATTTGCCGCTGCTCCTTTCTTCTTTCTTTTCCGTTCTTCCTCCCATCCTGTTTTCTCCCTTATTTCCTTCTGCTACCTTATCTTTCGTCTTCCCTCCTCCTCTTCAACATCATCTTGCCTCCCTTCCCTCTCCCTTTCCGAAACAGAACGGAAAAAAGGTAGAAGGACACGAGGTAGGAGAATTGAATCTATCCCCAACTATTTGAAAGGTCTCTCTATATCTGTTTTTCATGATTTCTCCCAATTCCATATTGAACTTAGAAGTTGCCGAATCAGTATTTTCTCTAAAATGTATTTTTTCCATGCTTTCTTTTAAAAACAGAGATGACCAGTGGGATGCTGCTTGTGGATTTCTCAGTATCTGATCTCATCAATTTTTTGGGTTTTCTTTTATAGTGGTATTGGCCAAACCTCTTTGGGTTTTTTCTCTCCTTTCTTATCTTATATTTTTCTCCTTTACTCTTTCAGTATTTTTATCAATTTCATGCGCAGGTGCTGCAATTGGACATTTCTTTGGTTCTTTTCCCTTACACGTTTGTCTCATCAATTTATTGGAAGCGGTTTAGGTTGTTATGTGATAATGTAATGAGTTTACATTTGTTTAGATTGAGATTGATTTACGGATGGTAATTTATAATTCTTCAGTTTTTTATCACTCCTCATCTACTTGAAATAAATTTTGAATTCAGACTTAATTTTTGTTTTTAACCTGTTTTCTTTTTTTTTTTGGCAGAATTTCATGTTCAAGATGGAAAAAATCTACTTGATTACGTGGCTGAACATATTCAATAGGTGAGTTTGTGAATTCTCATTATTTGGGATTTTGACCATTCTTAATGATTGTTTGTCAACCATATACTTTTTATTTGCTTTAATCTGAATCAGATGGAGTTGTCATGGTCTTAGTTTTATCTCTCATTTGGTCTAGTTAGTAGTGGAGATGGTTTGTTTGACCTTCAAGAGTGTTTTAAGAAGTCCTATGTTTTTTATAAAGTCGCTATATATTTCCACTATAATTTGTAAATTAGTTGTTAAATATATGGTCAGTGTTTTATATCTTGTTGTAGCGCTTGAAAATTGTCTAGCAGTCCTTAGGATTCCATCTCTTGGTGCTGATTGGTTGGTTTTTTTATGAATGTCTCATGGAGTTTGATTCCATCTCATGGAGTTTTTTATGAATGTCCTTAGGATTCCATATGTAGTTGATCACCTTGCTTATGAAAGGGAGTGGTATTTGCTACATACAAAGTAAAAGAACCTTTTGAGCATCCTAAGAGGTTTTGATTTTGTTAATGATAGAACAAGGATTTGCTTAATATGAATTAACAATTCTATGGCGTACCAAAGCTTGAACAACATCTTCCATAAATTGATGACTTGAAATTTTGTCTAGGGATTTTATTAGGTAGAGACTATGCAACAGCTCTTGCATGAAATTTCATTAGTGTTAAGATTGGTAAAATCACGTAGGACACTACAAATTTGACTACATTTATGACTGTTTTAATAGTTGTAGAAATTTTACACTGTCTTTAAATTGTTTTTCAGTAGTCTATGACGCAAGAGGAGGATTCCTAAAACTAATATATTTGTAGATGTAAATTACAGCTCCAGTAGCTATTAGCTGTTGAGGAGTTAGGTCTATCTTTGCAAATGCTAATATCATCAAAGAATGGTATGACATACATTACAACTGAACTTTATTACATTATTGTTGCCACACATGTGTACTAAAGTAAAGTCATCCATTTTAAATCCTTTTTTCTTTGAACTCGCAATCAGGAAGCAAGAGGTAGAGCAATACCAAAGAAAAATTCAGTTGTAAGCAAGTTCTTTACAATATATCGTGAGTATATGAGAGAATTGCAGGTTTAAATTGTATTCATTGTTTCTGAATTGTTCTGAGCTATCTGTGTGATTGGCCATACCATTCTTGAAGAAGGCAAAATTCTTGTTTTACAATATATTATGCAAACACAAATCTCATTTTGTTTTTCCATACCTATCTGTGTGATATTGCAAAAGCGTTTCTTTTACTGCTTTTGTCTTCCTATTATTACCTACTAATCTCTTTTATTATTAGATGTATGAAGCCAAGACTTGCGTATGGTTTAGTGGTTATTTTATCTTCTTGGCAGGTACATTTGGACTTGGGTGACTATTTTTGTTAAGTGGTTAGACTGGTTTGTTTTATATAAATATAATAGGAGCAACATTGATAGTTTGATCACAGGTACTTTTTGTCTGATCGTTACCTATTAATATGTTTGTCTCAATATTAGACACATGAATCCAGAACTGGCTTGTGATTTAGTAGTTATTCTATATTCTAGGTAGGCATTTTGAAACTTGTATGCCCATTTTTGTTAAAGTGTCTACCTCAGCTTGCTTTATAATGCAGAAAAGTCATTGCTAATCTGACCATAATCACTTATTTGATATCTTTGTGGCTATATAGGTATAGTTTTTAAACTTTTGTTCTCTATCTTTTGTCTTTTTCTTCATTTTGTTCCCTTCAGAATTTTGCTTTTAACGACTCTGGTATGTTATTTTTGTTCCTTCAAACTGAATCCTTATTCCTTGTTCAGTCATGTAATATTCTGACATGCATGGTTTAGACTTCTTTCTATCATGCTTTTACCAAATGAAGTTACTGATTGCACGCCATTACATATAGACTTTTGCTATTCATTCTAGGAGAGAATTTTTCATCTCTTTGTTTGACTGCACAATGCATGGATCAACAAACACTTTCCAAGACAATTACATCATCTATAAATCCCTTTCTTGGCCATGATTGCACGATTCTTAATTGTTTTTTTATCAGTTTTATACTCCTGTGTCTAAGTATTGTTTGATACGTATCTATATGTTGTATTTTAAATTCTCGGCTTAGAACTTTATTGTGATCTAATTGAAACTTTTTATAAATTTGTTGCTTATAGGAAGTTTCAAAGGATGCTTGATTGTTCCCTTGAGGAAAGCACGACTCCAACGATAGTATTTGCCGAATGGGAGCAAAATTTATGTCTTCGAAATGATAAAAAAGAATTTCCATCAAAACCGGAATTTGTGGCTGATCATTCTCTTGAAGAAGGCGTAATACTTGTTTTTCTTCCTCCATCCAGCAATTCTTTTGCTGCTGTTGTCTTTAACAAAAAGGAATTGAAAATATGTATCTATGGCATTATAAAATTTGTAATTTGATTGTGGTTAGCACATGTTGCTTTCTTGTGAACCTCTTCTCCATTAAGTTATTTTATTGTTAGTTCTTCCTTAGCTATGAACTTGCAGAAAAACCACCACAACAATAATCGCTATCTTACCAATCGAAATTAACACTTCTCCCATCAATGGATTTTGTCGAACAGTTCTCACCTTACCTATTCTGCTGCAACTTCTTAACCCATCAATGGTTTATGGGACTCTTATCTAGGGTAACATCTGGCCATGCGGGTTGGAGTGCAACTGCAAGAACAGGAAGACACGAAAGCCTGGAGTTAATAGTGTTTGGAAGTTTGAAAACTCAATAATCACTCCAAGTCCTTTCATTTGAGATCCTTTCTCAACTAAAAGTCCATCAGTGCAGGTCCACACACAGGTTTTCATTCCGCGGTTCCATTTGCAAAGGTGAATATCAAGATAAGACTCCTGGCTCATATGGAAGTGAAATGGCATGTGGAATTGAGTTAGATCATGTTCGCGATCTGCCAATATAGAGTTTTGTATCTCGGAAGTGGTTATTAACCTCACAAAATGCAAAAGAAAACTGCAAAGATTAGAGTTAAGAATTGTTGATCTGTTTCAAGGGCATTGTAGATTAACAACCCTGCAGGAAAATAGGCCATGCCACTTTCATGTGAATGATATTGTAATATGATATAGATACAATGTAGACTAATAAATTGCTTATTATACGCTTTTAGTATTCACAATATATCCTGCTCAGGATTAAGAAGGAAGAAAAAACCCACAAAATCAAGGCCATGCAACTTAGCTTTGGCAATCTGCACAGAAAAAGGAAAAGAAAATCCAGAAAAATATGAATAAATGCTAAGATTCAGAATATGATAATGGAATAATAATACATCAACAATTGGCCAACTGGAACATAGTGAATACTCAGTTCCCAGGTGGGTTTCTATTCCAAGACAAATAGGATGGATCGCCACAAGGCCTGCATGAGTGAATGGACAAAAGAAGTATTAAAGAATTACCAAGTACAAGGCAAAGACATCAATTAAACCAATGTTGTAAACAGAAATTCTCACAAAATAAATTGACAAACAGGCGTAGGTTTCCACATTTCATAATTCTATATGCTGATAAATCATATGTAAGAGAAGATTATAGAATCATATTTCAGTTTCTCATCTTAAAACAAAAGCTCAATTTCCACTGACCCTAAAATAATTCATCCAATGAATCTGGTCTCAGTGGTTTGCATTATGTACTCATGAAGGTGTACAGTAAATTAAAAATTTCATGCTACCAAAACTAGAAGAACTATATCCATCAGATGCTAAACAGTAATAAGAGGATTGATAACTACTAATGAGAATACCTTGGCTTTATAAGGTACATTACTATGAAAGTTGTTGCATTGAATAAGCACAATCCACCAATAGTGATGTATCCCAAGCCTAAGAAATTGTTTTTTCCACCAATCCAAGTTGTAGTCGAAAGAACCAGCTTCTTTTTGCCTCCAAAAGCATAAGCATTATAGTTATTCTGTATAACTACTGTTATCTTCTCATTAGCCTCAAGATCCTGTTCAATTCTCCCATACAACTTTCGGAAGCTTGGCAATGCAGCAGTGCGCATCCAGACTAGAAGGTCCTCTTGCTCACTCAACTGTTACAAGGCAATAAATCGAGTAGAGTAAACGAATGCTTGGATCGGTAGATAGGAAAATGTAAAAGGGAGAGATGGAGAAAAGATAAAGAGGAAGAGATGACTGCACTAACTGGTATTTTTTCATCAAGTTTTCCTCCTCCAATCAAGCTTCCTTGCTGAAAGTTTTTAGGATAAACTTTTGATCCAAATTTATAGTTCTTATCACTGTCCCATGCAATATCTTTCTTGTTTACAGATAGATTCATGCCCCTAACTGAGAATCCATAAGTATCATTGAACAAACTCCAAGCAACAAGGCCACAAGGCACAATGGGCTTATTATCAATGCGTGCTTCGGGTTCACAGGGTGATGTTAAATCCTCATTTTCTGGGTTTCGCAACTGTTTGTCACTTCTGCTTTTGACATATCTGCATAAAAGCAATCAGAAACTTTACATCACACTTAGGTTTGTAATAAACAATCAGAAGCTGGAAAAGAGAGTGAGATTTCCAGTGGAGCTCTGAATAGGTGAAGATGAAACAAGCTAATCAAGAAAGAGTATAGCACACTAGAAGTCGCAAATTTGCAATTAGGTTTCTGTTATGGCTAGGAGCAAGACAACTACAAAAGATGCCACAAATAACAAAGAAATTCCTCACCCACTGATTAAACTTATATCAGTAGTAAAAGCAAAGTGTGATTGCAAGCAAATCAAGGTTTTCTTAGATTATGAAACCACAGAATCTGGAGAATCAATAAACTTGGAAGAACAAGGCATCTCCAGCTGCACCAAAAAAAAAAAAAAATCCACTCTGATCTCCAGAAAGCTTCACATCATTAAGGTCAAATTACTCATTTGGTCCAGCTTATAAAGCCTAGCATGCTGGTGTTTTCACAAAAACAATGAGAAAAACACCCAAGAGACATTTCAAATAAATAAAAACTACTCAATCCTGTTGGAAACAACGTCAGAAAAAAAATATAAAACATACCTACGATGGTTTTGATAGAAGTTATCAAGCTGGTAGTAGATGTAAACTGGATGCTGCATTTTCTTTGGGACCTGAACAAACATTTTGCAAACTAATATTTTCAAACTGGAGGAAGAGAAGTGGAATAAATGAAACAAATTCTTTTCATGTTGTATCTGCAAACATCAGTGCTAAGAAATTGCACCTACTGTCAAGCTCCGGACACAGGTTTTGTTGGTCTTGTCACTCTGAATAAATGCAGTTTTCTCTTGATCGGAAGGAATGCAATCCTCGTCATAGCGGTCTACAATTTCAACCACCTATACATCAGTAATAGCATATCAGACCCATTGAAAAGGTTACTCTTTTGAAAGACTCTAGCAGATGGATCATCTAAATCTTTACCCTCTCTGATGCAGACAAAGACAAAAGGCCAATTGGTATGAATATAACCCCTACTAGTATAAAAGTTGTGACCACCTGAAATAATTACAGAAGGAGAATCAGAAAAGAACAGAAAAGGAAAAAGGATCAAGTTTCACAGATCAAAATCCAGTTGCAGAATATAATGAAAACATACCAATCCTGGAGTTAATATCGGTTTGCATGCAGGCAGTTCTTGTTGTGTAAACCTAGAATCTGAAGCATAACAAAGTGGCAACAATTGGATACTTATATTGACAGGGATGATCTATTAAAAAAAGCAATCTCAATCAACTAATCATTCATTTAAAAAAGGTTAATCAGTGTTACATGCTAAAAACCAGAATTCAGAAACTAAAATTGCATATTGATCAGATGCAACAATGAAGTAGCCAGAGAAAATTCCTGAATTCTTCACCATAAATCGTCATATCTATGGGAAATTTACGTAATTGAATCAATCACGGGCTTTAAACTGTATTGATACTCAATCAAAAAATAAAAATAAAAATAGAAAGGGGGATCTCGCAAAGGCTTTCATAAATCCGAACATTCAGAAACATACTACCACTGTCAATCTCCCCGCATTGCCAAACCTTATGGATTAATGATCAAGAATCAAGAAACGGAATCCCAAATAGCACTTAAGAACTATTCTCATTTTTTTAAAAGAATTTACTTATTATAATCATGCAGGCTCGTGATGGTTCTTGAAAAACCATTTCTTGTTCCATTACAAATCTGAGGTTAACTGTTCGAATAATTATCATCAAAATAGCCAAAAATTCCAAAAATAAAAAACATGCATTTTGAGAAACGATCAATCACAATCATCCACAAATTCAAAAGAAATAAAATGGAAGAATCAATTCCTCAGTAAAGCAACTGAATAAAGAAAATCAAAAAACAAAGAAACAGAGGGAACTAAAAATTGGAAGAGAGAATCTACATTTGGGTTGCCTGGATTTCTTGGAAGAAGGTTGAGAAGAACCCTCCCCAGAGCTCATCTTTTCAGATATGTACTTTTAATATATTATTCTTTGCAGATTGAATAAAAATGCAAAGAAACGAAAAGGGCCAGGGTGAAAGAGGCAAAAGCCTGAAAAAATGCTTAAAATCTGTAGATTTGTTGGAAAGACGGAAGAATCTAATCCAAAAATAATTTTGGTTTTCTTAAGAAAAAAAAAAGAATAAAGAAACCAACTTCCTAAAGTAGTTAACAATTGCCACATCGTCTTTTCTTCTTTTTCTTTCTCCTTTTTTTTTAAAATTTTTTTTTGTTATTTTTAGTATTTATTTTCATTTAAAAAATATGAGGAGAAAATAAAGTTAGCTAGCTAATACCTTTTTATTTTGTTATTTTTAGTTTTTGTTTTTCATTTAAAAAATATAAGAACAAAATAAAGGTAGTTAACGAATACATATAAAAGTAATTCGCTAAATTCTTATTACGTTATTCAATAATTTAAAGTCCTGAAATGATTTAAGAACTAACATCTAATTTTATATATTCAACGATGAAAGGTATAATAATCAAAAGATATTGTAAAACTCCTCGATAATGTTATAATGGCTAAAACACTAAATTTGTACAATTAGGAATTTGGTATTATCATTGGTGTACAAAACGTTACTTCTAAAACTATATAGGAAAAATAAATTACTGAAATTCTTTTGTCAAAAAAAAAAAGAAAGAGTGAAATTCTATGACCAAAATACAAAATGTTTTCATCCTAAGATACTTGAACGAGATAACAAAAGTTTGTGCTAAATATTGAACTTTGATCCCACTAGGGAAAAAGAATATTGTCGTGGTATTCCGGGGAGTTTGGACTAACATTTCGAAAGATTTTTTCTTTTTTAAGGTCTATTGATTGTCTTGTGGTATCAACTAATAGTAGTCCCACGTTTTATTTATTTATTTTGTTAAAAATGAGAACTAAATTGAAAAATATTCAAAATTAAAGGGACAATAATATGAATTCTTGTACTTAAATGGTAAAAATAAAGGGAGGACGAGAAATCTTAAATAGAGAGAACTTCATACTGTCTAGGTGGAGAAGGAAGCCAAGAAATAACAAAATAGATAGGATTTAAATGTTATTTAGGTGGAGTAGGAATCTGGACACGTTTACTAGAATGAGGTGGCATTTGCGGTGGATTTGTTAAAACGAATCAGCTTACCATATTCAACATTAATGATTCCGTTAGGATTCTATTCTTGAAAAAAAGTGTGCAAGTTCAGCACTACTGGAAAGTTTAAGCGGATGAGATATTTCTTCTTTTTATCAAACAATTTGTATCGATAGCTATCTAAACAAATTCATTTCAGCACTTTCTTAGTGTTATCAAAAAGACCGTAAATTACGCTTAAAAAAAGGCCCTAAATTTAGATTTGTAGTACCTCAATTAGCAAATATAATCTATGACTAATTACCTTCCTTAATGCAGTTAGTTAGAAAAATCTATTTAATAGCAATTAATTCATTTTCTTAAAGGAAACAAAGCTAATTTAGTTTAAAACAGCTAAGTTTCTTAAAGAAACTGAAAGAAACGAAAGATTAATTTTTTTTTTTTAAAGAATCATATGACCTCTTTAGTCATTGTTTGGCAAAATTCGCTGTCAATCTGATCAAAGACGTAAAATGGGAAAAGGATTTTCCCTTGGCTTGCGAGAGGGGCACAATTGAATTATAGGGCACTTGCCCTCCTTTTGTAAATGTTGTGCAAAGATTATTTTGATATTAATAAAATGACAAGTGATATTTTTACAAAGCAGAAAAAATGACCTTTCCCATATATGAAAGTGTTTACTATCCCGCATTTGAGTACTGATTTAGTCAAGTAAGAAACACAAAATCTTCACAGAAAACAACAGTGAAGCACTTGGCTCAAACACACCAGATCATCAACCTTTGCTAGTTTGCTGATTGAACTGGAAGGCAGGGAAACTCAAGAAAAAATAAGTCAAACTTTTTAGAGTGGAGAATGACTAATTTACGCCAATGCTGTAAAACTTGGACGGTGATTGAACCGATTGAGTCATCGGTTCACGATTTTTTTGGTTCAACCATCCGAGTCACTTATTCATTGTTTTTTTTATTTATTTTAAAAAATCTGAAAAATTATCATGTCCATAGCAAGTGAGGACTTCCTACGCATAAAAGTTCAAACTTTACCAGATCATGTACTTTAATTTCACCATATCACCTAAGCAAAAAAATTTGAAAACATTTGTGCACACATTAAATTCAAAAGTATTATCTTTTTAAAAAATCAAAGAGAAAACTTTTAAGTCCCCTAAAACAAATCTTGATGGCATGAAATTTTGCATTGATACAATATTAACTTTTTCCAACCACAAATATAGTAAAATTTTACATGGATGGACTATAATTTTTTTACAACCATAAAAAAAAGTAAAGAAAACCACAAATAAATACAAAATAAATCCCAAATCAAAAAAATAATCTTTTTATCCATCGAAAAAAAGAAAAGCAACACATTAAAAATAGAGAAAAGAAAATTTCAAACAAAAATAGAGTAAAAAACTCAACATACACACAAGGAAAAAGAAAAGAAAATGTCAAAATATTGAACTAAAAAATATGGAAAAATTATCAAAAAATTAAATCAAAGAGGCGGCAAAAAAGAGGAGAGAGTGGAGGCTGAAGATTAAAAGAAGAGGAAATGGAGTGAGGATGAGAGTTTGTAAAGCTAAGTTATTTTATTGACAATGAAAATGGGGATAGTGAATTGAAAATGGAGATGAGAATTGAGATGGGGGAGAGAATAGAGATAGGAAGTGGAGGCTGATGTAAATGCATGGAGTTTATAATGGTTCATTGGTTTTTTTTTTTGTTTTTTTAGTTATCAATGCACAAATAAATATTTTTTATATGCCAAACAAACAAACAAAGTGAGATTTGGTACGGTGGTTAGCATAATTGACTTCTATAGAAAAGGCCGGTGGTTCGATTCTAGGCATCAATAAAAGATTTTGATTTTGACAATTTACTTAAACAAAAAGGCGGGAAAAATGATTAAGAGCAAAACTGAAATCAGGAATGATTGGTTCAATTGGTTCACCCAGCTTTGATAAGTTTGATCGGTTTTCAATGGATTATTTGCTACATCTGATTTTAATATAGAATCAGACTGGTGATATGGCCGATTTATAATTCAACCGGTTTAATTGGCAAGTCCGGTCCAGTCCTAAACACATAGTTCGATTCTAGGCACCAACAAAAAATTTTGCTTGTGACAATTTACTTAAAAGAAAAAGGGGAAAAATGATTAAGAGCAAAATTGAAAACCGGGAATGGTTCAATTGGTTTACCTCAGTTTTGATGAGTTCGATCGATTTTCAATAGGTTTAGTATAGAATCGGACCAATGCTATGGTCCAGCTTGTAGTCCAATTGATTGAATTGGTCGGTCCAGTCTGATCCAAAAAACACTAGTTTATGTATGAGGATTTCCTTGCTTGAATGGTTCAAGAATCTTGGGAGAAAGGTGTTCAAAGTTAGAGGGGAAGATCTCAGAATTAAACATTACATTAAAAGTTTGGGATAATGAGACCATTTGAAATATTCACAGGAGGGAAAGGAGATGTGTTGCATGGTTTGAAGGTCTTAGAAAGCTCTTTACCAGAATTAGTCCAAGTACTTGAAGAAATTGGAGATCAACGTGCTAGAAGAATATAACTCAATTCTTGAACATGAAGAGGCTTTGTGGTACCAAAAACCAAGATGTCAATATGGCTACAATGCGGGGATAGAAATTCTAGATATTTCCACATGTATACTATCGTCCGGAGAAAGAGAAGCCAATTTGTAGCCTGAAGGATGAGAAGGGTGAGCGGCAAGAAAACCCAGAAATCTTGAAAGAAATGATAGTGGCATACTTTGAAAATTTGTATAGTGAAGAGGGGAAAGGGAATCAATTGGAAAATGAGGCAAGCAGGTTTCCACAAATTGAGGGGAGAAGGATGAAAGCTCTGACTAGGCAAGGAAGTGACTGTGAGGCCAAAAAGGCAATCGTCCAAATGCAAGCTAATAAAGATCCAAGGCGGATGATATTAATGCAAAATTATATTAGAAGTGTTGAAGTATCATAGGCAATGCAATGATTGATTATGTAGAAGAGGTATTCAAAACCAAGGCCTTTCTTGAATCAATAAATAACAATAGGATATCTCTTTTCTCGAAAAGTGAACCATCTCAAACCAGTGTCTCGATTCTGACATATCTTGCTTTGTAATGTCGGTTACAAAATGTGATGTGAGTACGAAAGCTGTCAAAGTGTTGATTCGGATACCTAGAGTTTGTGCTCCCAAGTTTTATTTTTCTAGTGTTGTTCCAAATCGAGACATTGTTGGTGATCCGTCAAGCAATTCTTAGCTCATTGGAAGATGATTCATGGGTCACAAAGGGATGAGTTGAATTTTGGTCAGAAGGGTTCACTCTTTGTTAAGCTTGCTCGCATCTAACTCGGTACATGTTTTCTGGTCACACAGTTTTTCTTAGTCTTTTATTTTTAGTCTTTGTATAGTTGAGTCTTTTATTGATTGAATAAAGCAATCAATGCATGCTTGTTGGATCCATTGGATAGTTAGGGTTTTAATTAAGTCATTTAGACCTTTTTAGATAGATAGAATAATTGGCTAGCTTAAAGCTTAATTTGGGCGTTAGATTAGGTCATTAGTTAGTTAAATAGTTTTAGTTTTGGCCCATTTGGATTTGCATTGTGACTACAAAGAAGTTGTTTCTATGCTTTTGTAGAGGGAGACTATGATGAATAAAATTTAAGAGTTTTCTCTTTTTTGTTCCTTTGTGAACACCCTTAATAAAAAGTGAGTATGTCTCCTTTGTCTTCAAGTTTTGGGTTATCATCAATCAGTAACCATAGTTGGTTGTGGCACCTTTCTACCCATACCAAGGTTTGCATTCTTTTGAAGGTATCAGGTTGAGATAGTATCAATAGGTTCGCATCTTTGGGAGATTCTTAGGTTGAGTTTTTTCATCAAATCTGTTTTGTAACTTGGTCAAGATAGATCATTCCATTGCTTGTGTAAATTGACTGTTTAAGAGCGGGAGTTTGGAGATTCGGGTTCGCATCAAAATGATAACCAAAATTCTGGTGGAGAGAAATAGACCATTGATGATTGATTTGTTGGGTCTAGACCAATGCAGATTCATCCCAGGAAGACATGCATATGATAATATTTTCATAACTCAAGATATCCAACATTTTGTGAACAAAATAAAGTCAATAAAGAGGCGATGGCAGTTAAAATAGACTTGGAAAAGGCCTGTGATTGCATTAGATGGAGTTTTATCAAGCAGACTTGAGAGCTTGTAAAGTTTCCAAATGAATTGGTCGAATTGACCATGCAATGTGTGTAGCCCAATTCTATAGAGATATTATGGAATGGAGGCCATCGCTAGAGACCTTTGACTCTGTATCCTTTTGTGATGTGTATGAAGAGGTTGGGACAGCTCATCAATGAAGTACTTGATAGGAAGAAATGGAAGCCAGTAAAGGCTTTAAAGTCAGAGTTCCTATGACACTATGACACACTTTATGTAGATGACCTTTTGCAATTTACAGAAGCCAATAACCAACAAGCTGATGTAATGGGAGACATTTTCAGATAGTTCAGTGCATTGTTTGGGTAGAAGGTGAGTAACAGTAAGTCAAAATGAATTGCTTACCAAATTTTAGTATTAAAAGAGCAATCCTCAAAACTACAAATAGGAATTCCACTCATACAAGAGTTGGAAAAGTATCTAGCCATGCCTACATAGCAGAGTCATGAGGCATAATTTCAGTGATATAGTTGATCAAGTGTGGAAAAAGTTAGTTGGATAGAAGAAGAAATTTTGTCACTCATAAGAAAGACCACCTTAATCAACTCAATACTAATAGCCATTCCCTCCTATGCCATGCAAATAGCCCTATTGTCGAATGCAATAGTTGAAGAAATAGAGAATTATGTGAGGGGTTTTCTTTGGGGAGGACTTGGATGAGGGAAACAAGATTCGTCATCTGCATTGGGACATAGTAACAAAAATGAAGTCATATAGGCGTTTGGCGATCAAAAGGATAAAAATTGCTAATAGAGCCTTATTAGCAAAGTAGAGCTAGAGAGCTTCAAAACAGAAAGATGCACTTTGCACAAAAGTTCTCATTAGTAAGTATAGGTAGGCGAGAAGGACATGATTCTCTCATACTTGGAGGAGCCTTAAACAGGGTAACAAAATATTGATTAAAAGGGTTAGATGGAAAATTGGCAATAGGGCTACTACTAGGTTTTGGCTGGATAGGTGGCTGACTGATAAGCCTGCCTCTATGGGAAGAACTAGAGCAGAGTGTTACATACAGTGAGATTGACAAGATAGTTGCTATGTATTGGTGTCCAGAGAAAGGTTGGGTTTATGCTGCATGTTTGACTATGCTCCCCAATGGATACATCAATAGATAAAGAAGTTCAAGAATGGACCAAAATCGAAGCAATCTCGACATCATTACATGGAACCAAGAAGCAATGGACAGTTCACAACTAGCTCAGTTTATTTGATGGAATTGGAGGATGGAGATAAATAAAGATTAGGAGAGGATCTAGAAACAAGAAGGACCAGGAAGATAACAGTTCTCATGGTGGTTAATCCATCATCATAAGCTGTTAACAAATATAGAAGTATTGAAGACATTTGCAAGGGACTAAACATTGTCAAATTTGCGTAGCACAAGAAGAAACAATGATGCATGCTTTAAGGAATTTTATGTGGATAAAATAAAAATTTGGGACCAAGTACCAAATAGTGGATCCGAGGAAGTGAGAAGAGTTTTATGGCAAATTAGGCGCTGGCTAGGTACATGGAATTTGAAATAGAATGATATGGCAGGAAGAGGTGACTTAAACTAGCAAATTACATTTTAGTTGGTACTTTACCATGCAATGCAGGCAAGAAACTCTTAGTATTATATGGGAGATAAAGAAAAATTGGAGGTGGGAGTAAGTCATCTCATCTCACAAGTGACTTGTGCACAAATGAGTTTGCTAAAAGAACAATGCACTAGTTCAAAAAAAGTTAAATTTATTAATTTGAGTAAGTCACCTGAGGGTTGGATTATGCTAAATGTTGATGGAGGCATAATCGGAGATGCTATATTGCTATGGAGTGCAGGAAGGGAAATTTCTCTATAAACCTGGGAACCATGAAGAATATGTTATCGATCCTAGTGGATTTGTGGGCAATCTTAAATGCGTTACAATTACCTTGGGCTAAAGGAACAGGTAGAGTAGTGGTTGAATTTGATTCGTTGACAAGTCTAGAATTGATATAGAGGAGTCCGAGGAAAAGTTCACAGTCCAACTTGATTTCTTAAACCAGAAATTGGTTAAACAAGCCATGAGAATGTAATCTGCAACTTTAATAGAGAGAAGGCAACGCATGTGCAGATCATTTGGCTAAACTGAGTCTGAAAATTTGCTACAAGAAGAGTATGTCTATTATGACAAGTTGTGGAGTTTATTAGAGTCTAATGTAATTGGCATTACTATACCAAGATCAGTTCATCTGTAATGGGCACCAGTTAAGAGGGGGTTTTAAGTATTAATTTTTTGAAAATTGCCATTAATTTAGAAAAATGTCTAAGTGTAGAGGTACACTAATTGTAATTGTGGGTTTTTACATAATAAGTTAGATCTAAATTAGGTATGCTGATTGGTGCCCATTGGGACCTATTAGAAAAATCCTTCTTAAAAACACCACTAAAAATAATTGAAAGTCACCTAAAATTTGAGAAGAAATTACTTGATTAAAGGAGAATTGCAAACAATATTGAGAATAACCCTCCTCAGATTGAATAAAAAGCAAAGAAAAGGAAGGACCAGGGATGTTAGAGACAAAAGACAAAAAAAAAATGCATAAGAATTGTAGAATCTAATCCAAAAGTACTTCAGTTTTTTCTTTGAAAAAGCAATCTCCTAGAGTAGTAAAATTTACGGTTAAAAGCATTAAACCCTCTCAACTTTACCCTTAGTTGCACTTTGCCCCTGTCAACTCAGTAAATAGGTACTTTGCCCCCTATTTTATGTTTTAGGACAAAAGTATCCCTTCCATATTAATTATTATTTTATTTCTTTTTGCTTTTTTTTGCCCGTTTCTACTAGTCCTTTTTTTTTATATAATTTTTAATTTTCCTCCATTCTCTCATGTGATCAATTACTTTCTTCTTTTTTGCTATTATTATTGATATTTTAATTTTAATATTTTTAAATTTATTCTTTATTTGTTTCTATGTTTTTTACTTTTTATTATTGGAAGTAATAATTATCATAAAATCGATGCTATAACAAAGTATATCATCTATATGCATAGACTATTTCATAGATTATTTAAATTGACATGTCTGCAGTTTAGAACAAATTAAGTTTTAATAACAACAATAACAAATTCAAATTATAATAAAATAGTTTGTCAGTAAACTAGACATAAAAAAGTAATAAAAATATTGGTTACTTTTTTTGTGATATACTTTTAAATATTAAGTAATTTAAAGTTCTAGTTTGCTAATATAATTTTAAATAGTCAAATTGCCAGTAATTACACTTTTGATTGTGATAGGCATATATTAGTTTTTTATCCTATACATTTTGTCTTGAATTTTTTAATAGTGTAAATATATAATACAATAATGGAATTATAAGTAAAAAAAAACAATATTATAATAAGCACATAAATTGCTAATACTAATAGAAAAGTAAAACAAAATAGTAACATAAGAGAAGTGAAGAAAAGAAAATAGTAAAAGAAGAAAAATACAATAAATAAAATAAAGTAGTGGAAAAAATAAGAAAATGAATAAACAAAAACGAAACAAAATAAAAGACTAAGGGTACTTCTTTTAACTTCTTTGACCCTCAAAACATCCCTTTTTTGAGTCTCCCTTGAAAAATAAAAAATGGCAACATGAGAAAAACTGCGGTTTGTTGCTGTTTGTTACCCCATACCATCCCATTGAAAATAGTTCGACAGCCCAAACGCTTTAGAAGATTGTGCAGTCTGATGCTCTTGAAATACCTGTAAAAATAAATGTAATTTAAATGATGTAGAAATCAAGTAGTAAACATATTGAGAGGGAGGACACATACTGAATGACTAAATGATTGGATTTAACCATTTTTTTTTTGTTGGAATTGCCTACAAAATTACAACAAACAGTGTGAGAACCCGAAATTTTTCTTAATTTCTAGGCATTATTTTATTTCTTTGCACGCATTTTCTATATTTTCTTTTACTATATAAATTCTATAGATATTTTTATCAGTAAATATAGTTTTTAAATTATTTTCCTAGTATAAGTTAGTTCATGTGACAATAATAGGGTATTTTGAACATGGGACCCGTTAGTACGTTAAGCGCGATAAAATTTTGATGACTAGGTAAAGTTTTGTCCCGAGAGATATTATTTTACTAGGTGTTAGGAGGTGATTAGAGGTAAGCTAGATAATTAATCTTGGAGAGATAAGAGGATATGTATAAAAATTAAAGGTGCCACGTGTCGCATTTTCATTTGAAGGTGGACTTTTGACCATGACCTTTTACCTTCTTAAAGGTAATTTTGACCCAAAAATCATCTTCATTTCCACTCCTTTGGCAGAGCTTCTTGAGAGGAAAGAAGAGAGAAAACCTTCAATTTTTGCCTTCCATTCCTTGCTAAATCTTGTGTTCCAACCATCCAAACCTCAAATTCCTCCATAAAAATCCCTTGCTAGGAGGAATCCAAGAAGGTGGTGGAGTGGTTTTTGAAAAGGAAGCCCTAAGTTACTAGCTTTCTTGAGTTTTGAGGTAAGTTGGTTAAGAAAGTTCTCTCTTTGCTTTAATAATGGTTAATTAGTTGGTTGTAGTGGCTAAATAGGTTATTTTGTGGAAGATTTTATAGTTTAAAGTAGAGTTTGATAAATTTTAGAATTTTTGGTGATTTTTCTGATTTTATATGATGATTATTGTTGGGACATGGAATGGTAGTTTGATATGGTGTAAAATGAAGCTCTTGTATGTTACACTACAACAAAAATGACCTTTCCTGACATGCCTATAAGGACACTTGCTGGTTTGTATCATTATAGCACTCCTATCATGACACTTATTAGCAATTCAATAATATATACTCTAATTTTTTTTTATTTTATCAGATATAAAAATAATAATGTGCTTTTAGACTACCTAACATAACACTTGAGAAAATGTGAGATGTACCAAAAAAAAAGAAAGACACAAAACGGCATCGTTTGATTTTGGCGGAAGATTCATTTGCTCTAAAACACTCAAAATTTTCATTCTACCGGCCAAAACACTTGGTCAAAACACTTACCCAAAATTTTCATTTTCCCGCTCCACCATTTCCAACCCCCCCTACCCCTCTCTCTGTGGAGGTGTTGGGCGTACTGCTCAGGCCAAGAATAGGCATTCAAATGGACAGGGTCGCTGGCCTGTTAAATCGGCTAGCTTCATTTTGGATTTGCTCAAGAATGTTGAAAGCAATGCAGAGGTTTGTCTATGTAGGTGAAAGGCTTGGATGTAGATTCACTTTTCATTTCTCACATTCAAGTGAATCAAGCACATAAACAAAGACGCCGCACATATCGTGCCCATGGACGAATAAACCGTATGTCCGATAGATGACCTTTTTTTAGTTTTCTATTCTGTCCATTATGTCTATTAACCTCAATGTATGATCTTTTTGGCTAGCCTACATGTCTTCCGATCCTCCTGCCATATTGAGTTGATTTTATCCGAGAAGGAAGAGTCTGTCAAAAAGGAGGTAATACATACTAGTAGAATGTGACTATTTTGTTATGGATTTGTTGTCCATAACTTGTTCGATAAAATGTCAAGGAGAATGCCAACCTTTGGTGAGGTGCAGATCTAGGTGGCGTTTGGGTCGTCTGTTTATGTTTCTTTGGTTACTTATGAATTTCAACCTTTTTTGCAGAGTGAAATTCTGATAAAATGGTGCACAGACTATTGAGAGACGCTGAAGCAGACGGATGGGAAATGATCCGACTTCCCTATCATATGCGAGTCTTGCCTCGGCGACAGCCCTTATGTTCGAATGGTAATGTTTTTGTTGTTACCCGCCCTCTCAGCTTTATAGCTTTTCTGGGTTAATTAGGGTTTTTTTTTTCCTTTTCTCCAATTTGGTGTTTTGTGAAGTAAATTGATAGTCTTCGGACGTTTTAGTTTAATTAAGGCAACGTGAAGTTCAAATCTTGCTTGACAGCGTTTTAACTTTCGTTATGAATTTGATTACTGGATTTATATAAGTATTTGGTAGTATATGCATTGGAAGTTTGGCAATATTCGTTAGCCCAATGTCTGTTATAAATTTGGGATCTGGGGGTGGGCGGTGTGGGAGATGAGGAATTAAACATAACATTTATCTTGGATATGTCAGGTTTCCATTTAGCTGCAAAGTTAGTATCCTGTGAAATTTGTTCTCAGTTACATTTATTCTTGGTATATGCTACGGGCTAATTATGAATCGAATGCTCGGCTTATAATTAGTCATAGCATAGCTGTATGTCATATAAACATCAAACAAACTATGGATTGCTAGTTTACATTTTTTATTGTGAAGGGAAAATTGACTCTAGATGGGTAGCGGAAATACGTTGTAGTTAGAATTTTGCAAGTGTGCAAGAAAGAAGGTGATTAACTCTAGTAAGCTAGTAAAAACAGAGACTTTGGCTGGGATAAAGGTGGGTGCTAGATGAGTAGATGTTCGAAATATATACTGTGACTCACAACCTCGAAACAAGATTTTTTATTGACCTCTTTGAGTGATGTTATGGGCTGCGGCTGGCTTAATTTCGTCCATCTCTTCACCACTCCCCTCTTTTTTCTCTGTATGTATCTTTCCTTTAGCTGCTCTAATGACCTTAATTGTAAAGGTGGTTCACGTAGTTCGGATTCAGCAATCTAATTGATTGTACTATGAGGAATAATTCTATACCGCATTTCTTAAACCTTTTATGCAGCCATCTCAGTTATATAATGATCGTATGTCTGATTTTTAGAACATCTGGACTGACTATTGTCAATGTTGTCAATTTGCATTCTAAATGAGGTGATCTCTTGAAGGGAAGTACTAGATTTTAGGCCACCAGAATGAAGCTTGAAAAAATGTAGAATCATAGTAGGCATCAGGATTCTTTGTTATTTGATTGTTGCCTATGAACATTTTGTGTGCTTCCAGTTAATTGATCTTTAGGAGAGTCATTCTAGATTTATTGTCCCATAACAATCTTTAGCTAATATATTACTGGTTTTGTTTTGGGTTGGCAGACCACACTTTTGGATTACATCAGGAAAAGCAAGGTATGAATCAATTATTTTTATTGATGTTCACATTGAGGTACATTATTTGTAATGCCATTATGATTTGATGACTTTAGAAGAAGTACCTTATTCTTTCTTATGTTATGATACTTGAATAGCTGGGAACTAAATCTTAGACAACCTACTGTAGGTGGCAGCATCTGAAGTAGGTGGAATTACTCAAGGCATGGGGGCATACAAGGTACAAGTACCTTTTGATGGCAAGCCACAGACTTGTGTTTTCCTTGACACCCCTGGACATGAGGTAATTAATGATGTAGCACTGGTTCTAACTTTTAACTGCTTATTCATGCAAGTTTTTTTTTTCTTTTTTTAAAATTTTTATGTCAAATGCTCTTCTTGGAGATTTTGCATCTTAAAAGGCCTTTGTCAAGATGAATTATCTAACATAACTGTAAAAATGGTTGGATAGGGATTTCGAGCAATGAGAGCTCGTGGAGCCAGAGTAATAGACATTGCTGTTATTGTAGTTGCTACTGATGATGGAATTCGATCT
Organism: Coffea eugenioides; assembly: GCF_003713205.1. Classification (NCBI taxonomy): domain Eukaryota; kingdom Viridiplantae; phylum Streptophyta; class Magnoliopsida; order Gentianales; family Rubiaceae; genus Coffea; species Coffea eugenioides. Next base: position 71,823,507 of record NC_040036.1, read on the forward strand.
CAAACAGAAGAGGCCATTGCTCATGCCAAAGCAGCTGGAGTGCGAATTGTTATTGCTATAAATAAAGTGCGCTTGCATTTATTCTGAGATTTTCCACTGTGTGTTGGCTTGTATATCATTTAGTCTCATTTGCATTCTGCTTTTGATGTATGAAACATGATGACAAATCTCCTCTTGCTAATGGGAGTTGGCATTTTCAGTTCTCTTAATCACAGTACTGCTAAAGTTTGATGTTTCTAGATTTTTGCATCATAGCATATTATCTTATATGCATTCTGTTCTTTGGGATAATTTTAAAAGTGCTTTGGGTTTCTGATTGACAGAATGTATAGCAGGGAGCATTACCTGCAGGTTGCTTCTGTCTCAAAAAAAAAAAAAACTCCTGACATTTAAAAGTGTCAGCATAGAATTCGATATTCTAATGTTGTACTATACCTATCATGACACTTTCAATTATCAAGAAAAGGGTTTTTTTATTGGCAGATGGGATGTTATAACAGCATAGTTTTTCTGACATGTTGAATAGTACGAGTCTATCCCCACATTGGAAGGGACAACACTCGCCCTAGGTGTGAGGATAGATAAAGTATCAGGTTAGATTATCTATACTGACACTTTTAAATGCCGTTAAAGGCCATTTTTGTTGTAGTGTTAGTTGTGGTTGTTTGCGGAAAATTTCCGCTTGTAGGGTAAAATTTCTGTTTTTGGGTTTCAAAATTAGGGTTTCCTATGGTTGATTATTGAACTCTTGATTGATTGTGATTGAAGGGTATTGTGACCCTAAGAAAATGTATTCACTAACCTATAATGTGTAGTTGCACTTGCGGTTGTTTTGGATGAAGTTGGGTGGTTGTTGGTAGGTTGGAAAAGTACGACATTTAGGGGAAATGCTGTCCAAAGTTTGAGAATATTGAGTTCCTTTGAGTTTGAATTGAAATTGGGTAGAAATGAAATGTTTTGGGGTTGTTTATGCTTTTAGCACCAAATGATCCTTAATTTCCCTTTCTAGTTATTTTTGGGTCTTGCTTTAGTAGTTCCTTGAATAGGTATTCGACTCGTGTTCGGGTCTCAATTGTTATTTCTTACTTGTTTATAGGACGTGCCGGTGATCCGAGGCATACGTCGGACGGAAATCCGTGATTGCTTTATTTGAACTGGTGAGTGTACCATTATATGGTTTAATGCTTAAATGATTGATCTACTTGAATATGTGAACTTGGTTGGCTTGAATGAGACAAGAGTGTACTTCATCACTCTCGTTCTCTCATCTGTATGACTGCTACTGTTTAACTGTGAAACTGTATTTGTGCATGATTTAATGTAGTTTGAAGCATGTGCCCAACGACTTTACTGTGATATTTGAGCTCAAACCTCATAGGTCGTTAATCGAGCTGAGCCGACAAGGGCCTGGTCGGTTAGATAACGAACCATGGATTAACTGTTCATCGAGTAGAGTGTTATCTCCTCGATCTTTTGGTATACTCGAGTATTACCCCCCCACTGTTTCTATGAGGTGTTCGGGCTCGGTAGGGGTATGTATGGTGGAAGGTATTTGGTATAGAGTGGAGTCTACGGTCATGGTTACTTGCAAGCGATGACGGAGGGTCATTGGGTTCGGATCAAGTGGTGAAAATGGGAAATTGGCACTTGAGTGCCACCCGTATCCTTTAAACGTGATGCTCTTTGGTATATGAATGAGATCTATGTGATTTGATAAAGTGAAATTCCGTGATTCCTGACTGAATAACTTGCTGGTACCTCATTGAGCGAAAGCTCACCCCTCGTAAATTTTGTTTTCCTTACATGATCAACTTTTGGACACCATGATTTTGGAAGTGAGTTGAGCTAGTTGAAATTCTTTTGTTCTTTTGTATAGCTCCTCGAAAGTTGAAAACCCTAAATGTATCGCTCCAATATTCCCTTTTGTTATGTAAACCCATTAACATGTATATATAAAAGTGCTTTCTCATGTGTATATGGTACTTTTACTTGGAAATGTGTACTCTTTATTGTTAGCTAGAATTTACTTGTACTTGGTTGGGTTTCGGACGCGCGCGAAATTTGAACAAAAAAGAAGAAAATTTCCGGCCGGATAGGCGAGGGAATTGGAAAAATTTTTGAGTTGGCCACTGCCTCCAATCCGGCCACGAATCCGCCCGGATATTCGGTCAGAATCCGGCCGAATTGTGACGTGGCAGTTACTATTCATCTTTCGTTTTCGTTTTCGTTTTCCGTTTCATGGTTGTTGAATCGTTTAAGCGCGCTAATATCTTTCGGAACATTTTAGTTTGTGTATAACCATCTTAGTAGTCCTGGCGAGAGCTAGGCAGACAGTTCGCTAACCCCTTTGGTACGCTTTAGGGGAAGGTAGGGCTGTCACAAATAGTTAGATATAAAAATCTAAGAAGTCATAAAGAAAATAGGATTAAACGTGTACACTAATCCTTTGGATGCATGTATCACAATTTGAATTTGAATTCATTTTTGCACGTATGGCATGCATTCGCGGATGTTAATGCATACAAGATTACCAAAATAATAATAACAATAAACTACTCCTAAGCTACGTTTATCAGCTCTCATGCTAGCAACAGCCGTTAGCCTAGGATTGTATCTTTAAGAGATGAATTGTTGCGTTTGTGGTTTTGGTGTAACTTCCATTGCTACTTGGCTTTATCTCTACTAGGTTTTATCTTATGGAGATCTCAATATTAGGCTGACTATTCATGGTGAAGTCCTCTTGTTTATTTGATTAACCACTGATCTCCACCACAGAATATTTTGTAGACATATTCCTGTTAGTTTCTAGGAGATTTGTAGACAATTGAAAGCTTTTATTTAGCCTCTCGCCCCAAGATTTTTGACAAAATTCTGTTTTCCTCCTCTGCAATGTTTTTTACCTTGCAATTTAGTTAATTGATTTATAATGTTCAACTAAAATTATTAAATGATTTAGCATTACATATTGAATTTTTGAAAATTAATGTACTACGTCAAAAAAAGTTATCTAAAGTTAAATTGTAGATGCTTTTCAATTAATTTTTACATTTCAATTAATTTTTTCTTTGTCAAATTTCATTTTTTATTTCTTGGTTCTACATACATATGATCCTTTAAATGTACAATCTAAACTAATAAAATTTTATACTTCTAAAAACTCCCTTTGTAAAAATATAAAATCAAGATTTGGATCCAATTACCAATGCTATTTGCGTACTCCAAGTTGTAAAAAAATTGTGATTGTTTTTAAGAGTTTGATAATATGGAATAGTGAATTTATACCTTTTTCCCTAAGGATTGTAAGTGAATTAATGTGTAGAATATATATCTTACTTATTATGTTTCATATACTTAAATTCTCAGAGCCAATGGGAGACCCGGGGCTGCCACGCCCAAGTTTCAACATATTCCTACTAACTCCTAAGAAATAGAGAAGATTTTCATTAAAATCCTTTAATTAGCTCCTAAAATTTTGATAAAATTTTATTGCCGCTCTCTACAGTATTTTTGACATTGCTCTCTAGTTAATTGACTAATAAAATCTAATTTGTTATTTATTGCTTTAGCATTTCATATTGGCTTTTTAAAAATTAATCTTTTATGTCATAAGAAATTTATTTAACGTTAAATTCTACATACCTTTCAATTAATTTTTGCATTTTAATACAATTTTGTTCTGTCAAATTTCATATTTACATACTGAGTTCTATATACATATGATTTTTTAAATGTAAAATTTAAGCTAAAAAGTAACATACTTTTAAAAGATCTCTTTGTAAATATGTAAAATGAAGATTTAGATCCAATTAGTAATGTTATCTGTGTATTTCCAATACAAAATGTGATTGTTTTTAAGAGTTTGATACTATGGGATAGTGAAGATTATACTTTTCCCCTTAAGGATTGTAAGTGAAATAATGCATAGAATGTCCAAGTTACTTATTATGTTTCATACACTTAAATACAGCTTTGTTTGAATAGCCAATGAATTTTGGGAAAAAAATTGTTGCACCATGAAAACTCTTTCCAATCATTTTTTACTTTTACAATCACTTTTTTCATTTCACATACATCACATCCCAACTATGGTATAATGTTATTCAAAAAAATTTTTCCAAATGATCTTCAATCCAAATGGACCCATTGTTTTGTTAAAATAATCTAGTAACAGAAAATAGAAATTTATTTAGAACCTATTTTACTTTGAGGTGCAATTAGATATCAAGCTGAAAAAAAAACCATGACTTTCAAATTGCACTAGTAAACTGATAGTTTTTCTTCACATATAAATTCATTTCCCTAACTAAAAATCTTAACACCATCACTGAAAAGATTAATCTTACATATTAATCTATCACCAAAGATAATAGTATTGTTTGAGGTTTTAACATAAGTTTTGGATTGAAGTGCGCAAAACTTTGGTGTTCGTGATCCAAAAATAAAAGGTGGACCTTAGACAAGGTGTTCGTGGAAATTGGAACAGTTATTAGATCGGCTACTAGGCAGTTGCTTAGCCCTTAGAAAGTACTGAAGATTTTCATTGAAAACCTCTATTTTGCGCACCCTCAACCCTCCACACACAAAGATTTTGACAAAATTTTGTTGCCTCTCTCTATAGTACTTTTTTACCTTGCCATTTAGTTAATTGATTTAAAAAAATTTTAACTTCGTATTAATTACTCTAGCATTTCATATTGACATTTTAAAAATTAATCTATGATGCCAAAAAAATTTATTTTAAGTTAAATTCTACACCTTTCAATTAATTTTTTCATTGCAATTCATTTTTGCTTTGTCAAATTTCATATTTACGTACTTGGTTCTGCATACATATGATCTTTTAAATATAAAATTTATGCCAAAAAGATTGTATACTTTTAAAAGTTCTCTTTGTAAATATTTAAAATCAAGATATAGATCCAATTAATGATGCTATTTGCATACTTCTATTTAAATTTTACCCTTTTCTATTAGAATTATAAGTACATTAATGTATAGAATATATAGCTTTCTTATAATGTTATATACACTTAAATTTATTGTGGCTTTCTTTGGATAGCCAATGTATTTCAAATTTTTTTTTTGTAGCATCATAAATATGTTTCCCAATCATCTTTTTTTTTTTCAATCACCTTGTCATTTACTAAAATACAGCACGTCCCAATCTATACTACAATATTATTTGGAAAATTTTTCCAAATGATCATGAATCCAAATGGACCTCTTGTTTTGTTAAAATAATTTAGTGACAAGAAATTTTATTAAAAGCTTTTTACTTCGAATTGCAATTAGATTCATGGTGTCAAAAAAAAAAAAAAACTCATGACTCTAGAATTGCACTAGTAAACTTACAATTTTCTACACATACAAGTCCTCCCCCCAACTAAAAGTCCTGGCTTCCTACTGTCCAAAGTGGAAGAGGTTAAAGTGCTAAAAGAAAAATAACTAAAACTTGAGGTGACCAAGAATACTACCTCATAGTAGAAGCTTGGTGTCTTTCCCTAAAGAGTCTTTGACTCTTTAAAATACCATGTCCAAACACACGCTCAAGGTAACATGAACGTGGGGGTAAAGTTACTCTAGTAACTGATAGACTTTTTATGGTAAAGAGAACAATGAAGTCTAAAAAGAACAATGACAAAGAGGATCAATAGTAAGGGACCTCGAACGGATTGCATTACCCCCAAAAAAGAGGAGTCAATAGTAAGGACCTCAAAGCATGCATGACCTCAAAGAATAGGAACCAATACTAATGGACCTCAAGTGATATGAACAGACTTGGCCCGACTTGGCTGTGGGTACGCGTAGATATATGTCATATGTTTAGCTTAGACCATTCATGAAATCTCCCTTTCCTTTTTTCTGTGACTTTGAATTGTTTGATTTACAGTAAGTACTTTTAAAATTTTTGAATAAACATTAACCTAACTATTCCACTTAAAATTGGAAAGTACAGAAGTTTAGATGTAAAAAAAGTATATTCCTATCTATAAGATGGTAATCACTACGTAAATGTGCAATTGTTGCTGAATACGAACAATAGACAACAGTAGTGCACTGCTGCAAACTTGAAAATATTGAAGTCTACAAAGGGGAAAAGAATTCATATTTCACAGTAGGATAACCCTACTTAAGTATGTATACCTCACAAATTATAGGCACAAAACAACCTCTCTACTTTTAGTTTTATACGCATGATTTGTAAATTTTATTAAAAAATAAAACAAATCAACATCAACAAGTTATTTTAATCTTTTTCACCTTGTTGTAGCAAAGTTCATCATTCGTAGAAGTGTAAATCTATATTTATCTATTATATATTAGAGAAGGATTTTTAAGCCTAGGGTCTCGAATCAAATCCTCATTCTAATATCTTAAAATTTTTTAATAATTTTAATTTTTATAAAATTACTTTGGATTGATCTTTTCAGTTGACTCAAAATATTCAAGTAATTGTGAACTCTCATCAATTTTCTAAATGACATGGTTGCGAATTTATTGTACAACAAAAAATTGGAAACTTCTACAACATGTTGAAAAGAAAGAACCACAATCACTCTACTTGTTTTACCTTAGCTATGACTAACTAAAAGTAAAAATGTATCTTGTGTCTTCTTAAAATTTTCAATTCTATCTAAAGACATAAATTACCAAAATTAGTTTAAGAAGGATAATCAGAAACATTAACCTTTCTTTCTAATAATGCTTTCAATTCTATCTAAAGCATTAACCTTTCTTTCTCATGTACCTCTTTTTTTTTTTTTGGGTTAGATATATTTTCTCATTTAAAACCAATTCATCTCAAATAAATGTATTCTTCTACCTCATAACCTTTTTATCATTCAAAATATAAATTAATTTTCAAGGTTTAGTGTAAATTAATTACAATCATAGATACTCCATGACTGCATCAATTATTCTCTTATTGCAATATCCAAGCAATGTATGTATGTATGTGTTACAGGATTATTGAGTAATTAGTTGCCTGCAAAATTTTAAGTCCTCAGTTCATTAGTTTTCCTTGCGGAAGGTTTAAGTTGGACAATTGAGTAATTAGAGTGTTTTCTACATGCACGTGTTTTTCTTTCTTTTTTTTTAACAGATGGATTCGTTTATACTTTTCTTTGATTCTTTTATTTGCAAAATGTTGCTACTTTGCATCAATGTTTTAGTTCAAATGTACTACGTTGTTTCTTTTGGTTTCTGGATGGATTTGATTAAGGTAATATGAGACACTTTTTCATACATAATTTTAACATGTACACAATGCATGAATATGATATAAAATAGTCAAAATTCTATAAAAACTAGAAAAAAAATGTTAAAAACCTCTAAAAAAAAGTAAGGTAATCACTTTTGACCAAATGAGGATCATTAATACATATGCTAATTTTATAATTTGTATAGAAAAGCATAGCGCATATACCAATTACAATTATTGATCTAATTTTTATAAAAAGAGTACACAAAATAGTCCACATACACAATACATGATTTATTATAGTATTAAATTGAATTTTAGAGTACCTTACATTTATTTATAAGATTATTTAACTTTTTTTAATTTTTTCATTTATTTTATGTAACTCATATGGAATATTTGTGTATTTTACAAAACTCTAAAAAAATATTTGTAAGGCATTATATGATTATTTTGTGTTTTTTTTAATAAAATAGCTTAAACATTATAGTTTGTACATGTATTTTTGTATAACACAAATTACAATTTGGCATATTTTCTAATTATCTTTAATTGACACCAGCTAGATCAACTACCACTCTTGGGTCCTTGACTAATTTTACCATAGAAACTAACAACAGAAGTTTTGTGTATGTTTATATCATATTATATAAATTTTCTTAGATTTTGTAAAGACAATGGGGATCAGTTTGGGTAACTATTATACTTTAGGGATTACATGTTTTTACATCAAAACATTAGGACAAAATTGATTCAACTCCCAAATTTTGAGATTTTATTTGTCTTGGTTGAAACACTAAGGACCAAATTGATTCAACTCCCAAATTTTGAAGACTAAAAGTTCAATTTTCCTAAGAAAATGGGACAAACGAAGCATCGTGTTTTTGGTCTTCTCAAAACTCAAAGTAACATTGTTCGTCTAAGTTAATTTCTAAAGCTACTTGATGTGCTTCCTTTACTCTTCTAAATCTTCTTCTTCTATTTCCATTTTTATTTTTTGCAGAAAAAAAGATTGCTAAGGTAACTCTTGTTATACAATAATGTCTTTTGGAAAAGAAAAGGATAAAAATTTGAACTAATTACTGTTTGTCACTATTCAATAAGACGTTTTTATTTCATTAAATATTTCACAAATTGGTTCTAAACTTCACTTTTTTTTCCAACGAATAAAGAATTTACCAAATGCAGTTGAACTCTTTTTTCTTTTCTAACAACTAATTATCCATTTAAGTTTCAATTATTCCTCTCAGTGATTAATTATACTCAAAAACATATATTTATGGAATTCGTACAAGCCTTGTTATGCATAAGTTCAATGCAGACAATTCAAGTGCTTAGCATGAGAACAGTATATGACTATAATACCTATTTGCATTAGAAGTGGTTAGTGCTTGGCATGTGAAACATTAAAAGAGAAGCCACATTTAGCTCTCAACCTCCCGCTCACTGGTTCTCTATCTTTCTATTTACTTTGTAAAAGGTTAAGTGTCTACTTGAGAACTCAAAAGAATGACATTCACTTACGGTGTGCATAATCGGTAATTTACATACCAAATCATTGGTTTCCCAAGTATGCATTAGCTTAGTAACATGAAGAGGGCATGAAATAGGTTATCCAAGTACCCACTTTGGATTCTGTTTTGCAAAATATTGTAGTCATTTATTTCTTGCTCTTACACATATTTGTATGTTAATTTGGTAAATTATGTGTATATGACTATTTCGATAAGCTAACTCGGCATATCCAACAAGTTATATTTTCACTCTTAATCTTTTGGGCTACCAAAATGCATGTTATTATATTGACAAAAAGTTTATGTTTTGTTTGATGTATATCCTTCCTTTTGTTAATTTTCTTAGTTTAGACAAATGAAAATTACATTTTTAAGTTTATAGTTTAGTTTACTTTGAAACTATCTTAATCTTAGAAATGACTATTGAGAAATGAACCAACCCGTTACCAAATTTTCATTTCTCATTTTTTGCAACCTTTTTTTATCTCAGAAATGATGGTTGAGAATTGAACCATCACTTCAGTAATTATTGTTTTTCTCCCTTAGATATATATTTTGACATGGCAGTTCTTTTCGACGTATTCCTTTAGCACCTAGAAATTTTTGAAGATTTTCTTTGAAAGCCTTTACTTTGACCCCCCCCCCCCACAACCCCCTCCCCCCAAGATTTTTGACAAAATTCAGCTGCCTCCCTTTGCAATATTTTTGACCTTGCTATTTAGTTAATTGATTTATAAGATTCGACTAGTTACTAAACGCTTTAGCATTACATATTGACTTTTTATTATTTTTTAGTTAAATATAAACTAATATAATTGTGTACTTTTAAAAGTCCTCTTCATGAATATATAAAATCAAGATTTAGACACAACTGACAGTGTCATTTGTATACTTTTAATTTACACCAAACAATGTGATTGTCTTTCAAAGTTTGGCACTAGGGAATGGTGAAGACACTTTTTCGCCTTAGGATTGTAGGTACATTAATTTATAGAATATATAGCTTACTTCTTATGTTTCACAAACTTAAGTTTACTGTGTAGGCAATATATTTGGATAGCCAACGTATTTCGAAAAAAAAGGGAGGGGCTAAATCCACGCCCTCATATCCTATATCCACACCTTAAAAATTAATATGACATTAAAACCCTTTACATTGAATGGTTTTCTTCTAAGATTTTGCAATTCGAAATTTATACTTGCAAACAATTTGTTTAACATCGTTTTTTTAACCATTTCTTCAATTACTTTTTCTTCTAAATGTTTTCAACAAAAGTCTCATGGGTTTTGAAAAATCTTCAGCTTATAAGATGTGTAATGTGTAATGTATATTTTTAATTTGTTTTTCTTCTTCTTTTTTTTTTTAGTATATAACAATCAAAATTATCATAGTATTCATGTTCCTTGTAAAAATTTCTAATATTTCGGCATTTATATGTAACCCCATTGGAGGTTTTGGCTGTTAATTAAACATTATACCAAATTTATGCATCATTGGATGTTCTTTTGGCAGTTTTTTAGTTTCTTTTATAGGATGCATATTTATTATGTTGAAATGATGAAGTTATTTATGTAGTAACACCCTTGAAGTACATATGATCTCTAACTGTATTACCTAACTTGATTGGTTTCATGAATTTATTATTATTTAAAGATCTTAATGCAGTACAAATTTTTAAAAACAACATGCAATGAATTTTTAAAAAATTAGGAAAATAATTGAAAGAATAGTGTTATGGCAAATTGTTTTCATTGTATGAAATAATAATTTTGAAACGTTAAAAGTTATAAGTGAAAGTCATTAAGTGACAGGGACTTAATTGTCATATTAATAGCTAGGGTGTGAATTTAGCCCCCCCAAAAAAATTATTGTTGCATTATAAACATGTTTTCCTTTCATTTTTTTTATTGTTCAATCATATTTTCATCTCATATATATTACATCTCAAACTGAGGTATAGTATAATTTAGAACTTTTTTTTTGCTCCAAATGATCTTTAAACCAAAGAAACCCATTTTTGTTAAAATAATTAAGTGGAAAAAATAGAAAAAGCCTTTTTACTCTGAGTTGCAATTAAAAATCATGGTGTCAATAAAAATAAAATGGATTAATTTTATATACACTGTCAGTGTATATACTATTACCATTAGATATATGTCACATGCACAAAATTTGCTCATGTATCATCTATCCAATCGTAATAGTGTATACACTGACAGTGTATATAAAATTTTCTCAAATAAAATTAGTAAATCATAATTTTATGCTAGTAAATTGACAATTTTCTACACGTATTAGTCGGCGCCCTGACTAAAAATTTTGGCTCCGCCATGTACAAATCTACAGTATTTTAAACTAGTCTTTATAATATGATATATATTTGCACAAAGCTATAATTGGGCAGCCATCTTGTAGAACATCCTAAAAAATAAGCACATTTAGAAAACGCAAAATAAGTCCAATCATTGCCTCTTCCATTCCGCCTCTTGTTGCCTAAAACCATAATTCCTTCACCTTAGCTAGTTGCAGCCATTAACCTGCCTTCTTTTAAAATGCTCCAATTTAATTATTGCACTGCTTTCCTTGGAAGGGTCGATTATTTTTCTCATTTTCACCCGTTTGGTCATCTATTGGAAATATTTTTCCAAACTAACCGCACAATCCAACTTGCCATAATGACTTTGTCAATTGAGTTTTATGAAGAATAAGCAATAACCACAGAACACCGCATCTCTGACATTCCTCATCAGGTTCTTCTGATTTTGAGATAATAGTTCCATAATTCAACATCATCAGATATCCTGGGCGGTCATTTCTATAAATGAGAAAAAAATGTTAGTGTCATTTCGTAATTAATTATGAAGCAAAGGCCTATAAAGAATAAAAAAGGATTGCACATAATCATCTTCCAGTTTTGTGTTTTGTACACAAAATCTGATTTTCGGACAAATGCTCACCTCCCTGCAAATTAAAAGGCAGAGACAGATGACCCATACTAACGAGTTCTCTATTTAAACTAAAGACTCGTCAATTTTGTGAAGTTGAGAAGTTGTTCAATTTGAAATAATAACTTTGGAATTGTTCTAAACCAGTCTCCACCTTTCAAGATTTTCAATTATTTAGTGCTTGTACTCGTGTCACAGGTGAAAGGGAAATCATGAAGAGGAAAAAGCTTCAGCTTAGGCAAAGATCATTTCGGTACAATGCAAAAGAAAATCCCCTAAAAAGTAATTTACAGGAGCTCAAGTTAATGTCTGATTCCTTATTTTATAAGAGAGACGCCATCATCAAGGATTTAGTGCGAGAGCTCAAAAAGGGAAATATGCCCACAAGAGAGTGCCATACATGGCTGGAGAAGGTGAAAGAGATCGAATGTGTGGTGTGTGATTTGCTGAAATCTCCGGCAAAGGATTCTGAGTTCGAGATTCCTAGGATCCACGACTGCTGGAAAATTGTGAGGAACGAGATATCTGAATATTTGGACAAATCACCAAATAAAAGTGACATAGTGGTTGATGCAATGATTGGAAGATCCACGACAATGAATGCATATTCAAAGGTTGGGGGCTTTGAATATCGTACTGTGGAAGTGGAAGTGGGTAAAACACAAGAAATTCAAAGAATGAGTGTTCATCTTAAGGATGCTGCAGGGGAATCATCCCCAGCGAGCAAAAAATCAATTTTGGGAAACAGAATGCAGCAGAACAAGGATAAAGAGATGATTTCTGCACCATTAGCTGCTGTTTCTGAACCTCCAGAAACTCGCAGAATGGAAGATGGGCATGTAAAAGCTGAAAACAAAATCTCATTGCAGGATGAAGCGATATCACTATCAGCTTTGGATCAAAGAGGTGGAGAAATTGCTAAAAAATTAGGTCCTGAAGGATTAAGGTCGGAAAAATCATCCTCATCAAAGCTGCTGTCACCATTATCCAGCATGGCACACCCGGAGTTGAATGAATATGAGACAAGGCGAGATACAGTATCTCTTGACAGGGTAGAGACTCAATCCAATCTTGCAGAAAAAGGTGAAATTATTTTTTCAGAGGTAAAAGAGATGTTAAATACAAATGAAATAAAGGATTCAGAAACACAAGAAAAGCAACATGGATACTCTGGACCTGAAGGCAAAATCCCAGTGAAACAAGAGGCCAAGGAAAAACTAGCTCTGGATGTTGGAGCAGGAATGACTCCAAACAAAACGGTTGTTGAGGTAGCCAGAATTTCAGAGATAGAAGAGATTTCACCAATAGGTGAAATGGGGGATTCTAGAATGGAGAGATCCATCCCTGGACCAGAAAGTTCTATTTCTGATCCTGAAGGAATAACTCATGAATATGAAAGTATTTCCTCCAAGTCTGGAAGTAAAAGAGTTAATCAGATGAAGACTAAACCACTGTTGGATTTGTGTGGGCCAGCCCATTTGTGGGCCAACCCAAAACACAAGTTACTAAGACTTGAGGGCTTTATGTGAAGGAACATTTGAGCCAGCCACAAAAAAATACTTTCACTTTTTGGTGTGAAGAATTCCAGCCGCACAAGTGAGGAGAGAATCGAAGAGAGAGAAAGAGTGAGAGCCAAAGAAAGAAAATTCTTTGCAACTTTGAAGCCTCAGTTGGAAGATGATTTGAAATCCGATTGAGACGAAATTTTACACATGCGATCCTCTTGTCAAAATCTACTCATCTACCAGTTTAGATTTCAGATTTCCTCTTCGTTTGGTAACATCTTTCCAAACTCACCTCTTTGACAGTTGTAATTTTTGGGGGTGATTTTGTAGCAGATTGGCTTGGTTGGTATTGGTGATATTGTTGTCATTCGAATATTTCGGGTAGACTTGTGTATTCCCATTGTTGTGATAGTGGAGATTTTTTATTGGACTAGGTCCCGTGATTTTTCTCAATTTGGGTTTTCCATTTAAAAATCTTGGTGTTCTGTGTCTTTTATTTTTCTTGCATTTTATTATCACTGCTGGTATTATTATTTGGTGATTTGGTTTATTCCTATTTTAACTGGTACTTGGGAAAAAAGAAATTTGTCCGGGCTAACTCTGATATTGTGTGCCTGCACTGGTATCCCCTTTTCCAACAAGTGGTATCAGAGCAGCCAAGTTAGGCTGCTCATTTGTACTGGTTAAAAATAGATGATTCGAATAGTGGTTGCATGATAAAATTGAATGCTACTAATTATTCAATTTGGAAGCCTAGAATGGAAGACTACCTGTATTGTAGAGATTTGTTTGAACCTGTTCTAGGGGATAAAGGTAGACCAAGTGATATGAATGATGAAAAATGGGCTGTTATGCACAGAAAAATTGTTGGTAATATTAGAAAATAGATTGGTCAAAGTAGTTTTCAATATTTTGCTAATGACACCAGAGCTGATGTATTATGGAAAAAGCTTTAAAGTATGTATGAACGGAAGACTGGTTTGAACAAGGCTAGTTGTTTAAAGCAGATTACTCGGATGAGATATAAAGATGGAGAAGATATGCCTGAACACCTGAGTAATTTTCAGGCATTAATAAACCAGGCAACTACGTTAAATTTGAATTTGGATGATGAAATATAGGCTCTATTATTATTTGGTTCACTACCGAATAGTTGGGAAACCATGGTGGTCTCCGTCAGTAATTCAGCTCCGAATGGTGTGTTGACCATGGCTATTGCAAAAGAGGCCGTGATGAATAAAGAGTTCAGGAGGAAGGAACAAGGAATTGTCTATGAGTCCCAGGCCCTGGTGACAGAAAAGAAAGAAAGAAGAGGGAGAAGCAAAAGTAGAGGACCCCACAACAGGAATAACAAATCCAGAGATAGGTCTGAGTCACGAAAAAATATTACATGCTATTATTGTAAAAAAAAATGGGCATTATATGAAGGAGTGCAGAATCCTAAAACGGGAACAAGCTGAGAAAAAGGGTAAAGCAAAGGAGAAAGGTGATGAAGAGACTACAGTAGTTGTGGCAGCTCATGATGATATGTTTGTGTTCTGTGATGATGGTTAGGTGAATATTATTCATTATGACAGTGATTGGGTAGTTGATTCGGGTGTATCCTACCATGTTACTTCTCACAGGCATTTCTTCTCAATCTACACCAAAGGAGATTTTGAATATGTTAGGATGGTAAATGAGGTCTCATGCAAAGTTGTTGGCATGGGAGACATATATTTGGGTACAGATACCGGGTGCTAGCTGATATTAAGAAATGCTCGACATGTCCCTGATATGCGCCTTAATCTTATTTCTACAGGAAAACTTGACGATGAGGGTTACCATAACTTGCAAGGTGGAGGCAAATGAAACTCAACAAATGAAATCTCGTTGTTACTAGAGGAAAGAAGCAGAGTACCCTCTACTTGATGCAAGCCAAGTTGGGGAAGGGAGAAGTGAATGCAGTTCGTGATTTATCAATTGACCTTTGGCATAGACAACTTGGGCACATGAGTGAAAAAGGGATTCAGACACTTGTTCACAAACAGTTCCTACCTGAATTTAGAGGTAATGTACTTAAACTTTGTGTTGACTGCATTTATGGGAAACAACACAGAGTTGCATTTCAAAATTTTCCTCCATCTAGAAAATTAAATCCGTTAGAATTGGTGCACACTGATGTTTGCTATATGAAAGATAAGTCCCTTGGTGGTGCTTTTATTTTGTAACTTTTATTGATGACTTTGCTAGAAAGGTTTGGTGTTTTGCTTTGAAATCCAAAGATCAGATTTTGGATGTATTTAAAGATTTTCATAGCAAAGTTGAAAGAGAAACTGGCAAGCAGTTAAAGTGTATTCGTGCTGATAATGGTGGTGAGTACAGAGGACCATTTGAAATTTATTGCAAGTCTCGTGGGATTAGATTGAAAAAGACTGTGCCAAAAACTCCTCAAGAAAATGGAGTAGCAGAGAGGATGAACAGATCCATCACTAAGCGGGTCAGATGTATGCTCTCTAATTCTAAACTGCCAAAATCCTTTTGGGGTGAGGCAATGAGGACTGCAGTTGATTTGATAAATCTTTATCCATCAGTTCCTCTAGATGGTGATATCTCAGAGAGGGTATGGATGGAAAAAGATGTGTCCTTTAAACATTTAAGAAT
Organism: Coffea eugenioides; assembly: GCF_003713205.1. Classification (NCBI taxonomy): domain Eukaryota; kingdom Viridiplantae; phylum Streptophyta; class Magnoliopsida; order Gentianales; family Rubiaceae; genus Coffea; species Coffea eugenioides. Next base: position 71,839,316 of record NC_040036.1, read on the forward strand.
TTTTGGTTGTCGGGCGTTTGTTCATATTCTCAAAAATGAGAGGTCAAAACTTAATGTAAAATCAAAACAATGTATTTTCTTGGGTTATGAACATGAAGATTTTGGTTATAGATTGTATGATCCTATTGAAAAAAAAGTGACCAGGAGCAGAAATCTTGTCTTTTTTGAAGATCAAACCATTGAAGACATTGATAAAGGTGATAACTCAAAATCTTCAGATGGCATTCCTGCTAGCTCAAATTCAGATCCAGATTCAATTTCAATACATGTTGATTATAATCAAAGGGGAGCTGAGACAGAGCAGAGAGAGGATGTTAATGATGGTGATAATTTTACTGCTGATGAACCTGAGCATAAGGCGCCACCTATTCCACCACCGCCACCACAAGATGAGCTTAGGAGATCTACCAGAGAAAGGAGACCTTTTAGCAGATATAATTCTCATGAATATGTGTTGTTAACAGATGGAGGAGAGCCAAAGTCCTACTGTGAGGCTCTAGAGTATGAGAATAAAGAAGATTGGTTGCGAGCCATGAAAGAGGAGATGGTGTCTCTGCATGAGAATCATACTTATGATTTAGTGAAATTGCCTAAGGGAAAGAGAGATCTAAAGAACAAATGGGTCTACAGGTTGAAGAGTCAGGAGCACAACTCACAACCAAAGTATAAAGCAAGATTGATTGTGAAAGAATTTAGTCAAAAGAAGGGTGTAGATTTTGAAGAAATTTTCTCTGTTGTGGTGAAAATGTCATCAATTCGAGTTGTTCTTGGTATTGCAACCAGTTTGAATTTGGAGATCGAACAACTTGATGTGAAGACAGCCTTCTTGCATGGCGACTTGGAAGAGGAGATCTATATGGAGCAAGCGGAGGGGTTCAAAGAAAATGGCAATGAAAATCTTGTATGTCGTCTCAAGAAGAGTTTGTATGGGTTGAAATAAGCACCGAGACAGTGGTATAAGAAGTTTGACTCCTTCATGACAGACCATGAGTACCACAGGACTACATCTGATCACTGTGTTTATGTGAAAATTTTTTCAGATGGTGATTTTATTATTCTCCTGCTATATGTTTATGACATGTTGATTGTTGGTCGTGATACTGTGAAGATTGATAGGCTAAAAGGGGAGTTAAGTAAATCCTTTGCAATGAAAGATTTGGATCCGACTAGACAAATATTGGGATTGAAAATCTTACGAGATAGGCAAAATGAGAAGCTTTTGTTGTCTCAAAAAAATACATTGAGAAAGTACTCAACAGGTTTAACATGAATAAGGCTAAGGAAGTCTCAATTCCACTTACGGGTCACTTTAAACTGAACATCAAGCAGTGTCCTACAAGTGAGAAAGATAAAAAAGATATGAAAAAGGTTCCTTATGCCTCGGCTGTCAGTAGTTTGATGTATGCCATGGTTTGCACCAGACCAGATATTGCTGATGTTGTTGGAGTAGTCAGTCGGTATCTCTCTAATCCTGGTAAGGAGCATTGGAATGCTGTCAAATGGATTCTCAGGTATAGCAAGGGAACTTCTAGATTGTGTCTATGTTTCGGTAATGGTAAAACTATGCTAGATGGGTACACTGATGCAGATATGGCAGGTGATCTTGACAATAGGAAGTCCACATCTGGGTACTTGATGATCTTTGTAGGGGGAGCAGTGTCATGGCAAAGTAAGTTACAGAAGTGTATCGCCCTTTCTAGTACGAAGGCAGAGTATATTGCAATCACGGAAGCATGCAAGGAGACTTTTTGGTTGCAGAAATTTCTTCAAGAGTTGGGTATGAAGCAAGAGAAGTACAACCTTTATTGTGACAGTTAGAGTGCTATTCATTTGTGTAAGAACTCCACTTTTCACTCTCGGTCCAAACACATTAATGTGAGATATCATTGGATTTGGAAAGTATTGGATTCCAAGTTATTGACACTTGAGAAGGTGCATACAGATGATAATGGTGCTGACATGTTGACCAAGGCATTACCTAAAGAAAAAACTCTTGTTTTGTAGACAGGGAGCAGATTTGACTATACCCCTCAAATGAGTTGGAAGGGGAGATTGTTGGACTTGTGTGGGCCAACCCAAAATACAAGTCACTAAGACTAGAGGGTTTCATGTGATGGAACGTTTGAGGTAGCCGCAAAAAAGTACTTTCACTTTTAGGTGTGAAGAATTTCAGCCGCACAAGTGAGGAGGGAAACGAAGAGAGAGAAAGAGTGAGAGCCAAAGAGAGAAAATTCTTTGCAACTTTGAAGCCTCAGTTGGAAGGTGATTTGAAATCCGATCGAGACGAAATTTTACACACGCAATACTCTTGTCAAACTCTACTTATCTACTGATTCAGATTTTAGATTTCCTCTTCGTTTTGTATCATTTTTCCAAACTCATCTCTTTGACAATTGTAATTTTTGGGGGTGATTTTGTAGCAGATTGGCTTGGTTGGTATTGGTGATATTGTTGTCATTCGAATATTTCGAATAGACCTGTGTATTTCCATTGTTGTGATAGTGGAGATTTTTGCCTAAACTAGGTCCCGTGATTTTTTTCAATTTGGATTTTTCACGTAAAAATCTTGGTGTCCTGTGCCTTTTATTTTTCTTGCATTTTATTATCACTGCTGGTATTATTATTTGGTGATTTGGTTTATTCCTGTTTTAACTGGTATTTGGGGAAAGAAAAATTTGTTCTGGGCTAACTCTGATATTGTGTGCCTGCACTGATACCCCCTTTCCCAACAACCACTTATGAACCTGAAAATATGTCTGTTTGCCAGGTCTTCTTCACGAAGTGGAACTGTTCCGAAAGCTTCACAATTGGATTCATCAAGAGAAAATTATATAAGTTTGCCTCAGGGTGAAGAAGAACTGAGAATTAGCTACATGGTACGAAAGATAATTGAGTGCATGCAAGATGATAAATACAGAAGAATTGGCATCCACGGAAAAGATGGAATAGGCCAGACAACCGTACTTAAAGCTTTGTTTTGCGCTCCCGAAATTAAAAATAAATTCAATTTTCTTATTCAGGTGACCATCTCAAGAAATTGGAGCAGGGAAAAGATTCAGCTTGAGATTGCAAGGCAGCTAGAGCTCACTGTGGAAGGCCCTAAATCTGGAGATGAACTTACGAGCAAGTTATTTCATGCACTGCAAAGCAAGAAGTATTTGTTGATACTTGATGACGTATGGGACAATATTAATTTGGAGGCACTAGGTGTTAATTTGGAGAGCCATTCTAGGTTAGTGGTGGCAACAAGATCTGTTCATATTTGCAAAATAATGGCCTTGGATCAACAGATAGAAGTAAGTGCCCTTCCTTGGAAAGAAGCGTGGAATCTATTCCAAGAGCAGGTAGGAGGCCTCATTGATTCCCCCAATATAAGGCCTCGTGTGGTAGTAATAGTTTCAGAATGTGATGGTTTGCTATTGATGATAATTGTGATTGGAAGAGCCTTGGCTAAGGAAAATGATGTCTTGGGCTGGAGGCTTGTGCTGAGTAATCTTTCATCAGTTACCGAACTAAAATCTGGTGACACCGAAAGTCATGATGAAGTTCTACTCCAAAAGCTAACAGTTGGTTATGACAAATTGCATGACTATGATTTGAAGCATTGCTTCCTGTATTGTGTTTTGTTTCCAGAGGATCACAACATTCAAATAACTGAGCTTATCAATTATTGGATCCAGGAAGGCCTTGTCACGGGGAATCCAGTAGATGCATCAAGGAAAGGGTTCAGAATTGTTTGGCATCTTACTGAAGCCTCTCTAGTGGAACGTGTTGATGGTATTTCAATTAAAATGCATAACTTGATAAGGGATTTGGCATCTTGGATCATCCTATCAGAAGATGGATCCTTGGATTTCTTGGTGGGAAGGAAATTCAACAAAGTTGGAAACCAAGAGCTGATGTTGGGACCAAGGACAAGATTAATTACATGCAGCCCCCAAAAGTTGCCCAGGGTAGAAGATCGCCTCTTGTCAAGAGCTGGGGCAGGTTTACCATTACCACCAACACAAAATGAATGGGAAGAAACTGAGATGATATTTCTCATGGATAATGGCATTTCAAAGCTACCCAAGGAACCAAATTGCCGCAAGTTAAAGATGTTGTTTCTTCAAAGAAACGGACGTCTTACAAGTTACAACTATACCTGAATCATTTTTCAATAGCATGCCTTGTCTACAAGTTGTGAATCTATCCAGGACAAATATAAGATCCTTACCATCATTACTTTACAACTTAAGTGGACTCCAAGCGCTAATTCTTTGCCATTGCCCATGCTTATCTGAGATTTCTCCCAGAGTTGGGGAGGTAAAGCCCATAGAGATTCTTGATCTGACAGGTACTGAGATTTATAGCCTACCTGATACCATTGGCAAATTATCATCTCTCAAGCATCTTCATGTATCTTTTTATGCATATGTGGATCACAAAAAGTATCATAATAAGCACAAAAAATTTGGTTCCTGGTGGTATATTTGCTAACCTTCAGTCACTGGAAGAATTGAGCATTGAAGTGCAACCCAGGGATACTCAGTGGAATACAGATGCAGAATTTGTTGCAGAGGAATTGAGCAATCTGAGCAATTTGGATACTCTTTGTATTTGTTTCCCCGAAATAAAGTTTCTAAAGACTTTCCTTGGATCCAGTCCTGCTTGGAAAGCTGATAATTTGAGGAAGTTCAAATTTGTCATTGGCCATGATATCAAAAGGTCGACATCTCGTGTCCCAAGACGTACAGAGCAGGATTATGATCAGGAACACAAGTGCTTGAGACATGTCAATACTGATATTGATCACATACGTAATGAAGTTAAGGATGTGACGCCCCGAAAAAAAAATGAGTTTGAGAACCCGGAAATTTTCTAATTTTCTAGGGTTTATTTTTTTAAACGCCCGCCTTTTCTACATTTTCTTGATTAGAAAAATTCCCCAGATAAAGTTTATGAGCAAAAATAGTTTTAAAATGATTTTTCTAGTATCGGTTAGTTTTTGAGAAATTAAAAGCGTATTTTGGACGTGGGACCCGCAAGTGCGGTAAATGCATTATATTTTTGACAACTTGTTGGAATTTTGTATTAAGTGATATTATTTTACAATGTGTTAAGATATTTGTATTGGAGAGACAAAAAGATAAGATTAAAACCCTAAAGGACCATTTGTCACAAAACCATTGGACCTTGACTTTTGACCAAGACTTTTCTAACTTTACTAAAACCAATTTGGACTCAATTTCTCTCCATTTTAACTTGTCTTGGACGAAATTTTGAGAGAAAAAGAGAGAGAAAATTCATCATCTTGCACTTCAATTTCTTGTCCAAATTTTGAGTTCCAACCGATTAAATTGCAAATCACTCTATAAAACTTGCTAGCTAAGGAAGATTGAAGCTCTTGGTGGAGTTGTTTTGGAAGAAAAATCCCTAAGTCATCACCTTTCTTGATATTTGAAGGTATCATGTCTAGCAATCCTTTCTTTGTTCTTGATTATGCTAAATTAGTGACTTGTGATTGCTAAAGAGATGGTTTGATGGATTATATTTTGAGTTGTGGTTGGATGGATGAACTTTTATTATTTTTGGGGATTTTTCTGTTTTAATATGAGTATGATTATGTGGTTATGTATGATGATTGGAAATGATGTTTAATGATTCTAGAAGGTGGAAAAAGTGGAAGATTGCAAGTAAATTCTGTTTTGGAAGAAATCTGGAAAATTAGGGTTCTTGGTTCTTCATTCTGTCCGAAATTTTTGGTCCTAGATAGAGGCCGAATTGGCCTTATCTCAAAACATGAAAGTTGTAGGGAATGACATTTTAAAGGTTCCTACAAAATTTTAGGTCAATCGGAGTAGCGTAGAGTGAGAAAAGTCGAAATTACTATTGCTGTTCTGGTTTACCCGAAATTGGGATTTGCGATTGTAATTGGTTGTTTTGGCTGGAATTGCTTCCGAATTGGTTGTTGAGGCCTTCTGATGGAATTTATTCCTGTTTCTTATCTTTCAGTTGGTTTTGGAATTTCTGGATTTGGACTTCGGTAGCCTGATTTATGATGTTTGTACCAGAATGCGATTCGTGAACCTATTTTTCCTATTATGGTGTAGTATCTTGCATTTTTGACCTGGTTACACTCGAAACTGGGTTGAGTGACCTTCTACAATATTGTAGCCTTATCTCTTAGCTTCAAAACGGTGGGTCTTGTACCTTCATCCGACCATCGTAGTGCCTTTGGCACCATTACCGCAAAATGACGTCAAAACTGTTTTTCTGGTTTTGAGCTTAACTTTCATTTCCGAACTTTTCCCTAGCTTGACTTGTCTTTGTACTACTTGGAGTTTGTTGAATGGCTATTGGATGAACTTGTTGTTGTGTGTTTACCTTTGGGTTGGAATGAGAAAAATAATGAAGCTATGATGGCTGGAAAAGTTAGCAAATTCAGGGGAAGTGCTGTCCGAACTTTGAAGGAATTTGTTTGCATTGAGTTTGTGATTTAAGACTTGGATTTGAGCAAGGCAATGATATTTGATGGATGATTTCTGAGCCATGGAGGTGAGTGACCCTAAACTATTTCCAAAGTACTTGTGAAATGTTTCTTGCATTAATTATTCGATTGCATATCATGCGTGCTTGCATGTGAATTCATGATATGATTTGGCTTCAATGAGTTCTGGGAAAGTCTTGTGCTGGACACCAACGTCTCCACCTTGTTTATGGTTCATGTTCATGGTTATCTGGAGCACCGATGTTGCTCCCACTTTCGTGAGTTCGTGAGTTAATGTTAAATGAAATATTTGAGCGTTGGGTGTTCAAGTGCTGTGATTTCACCGGCTCACGAGAGCACTAAACGGACATTTGATCTTGGAATCATGACATCATCGAAATCATCGAAATGCAACATTGTGAAATATATTTGTTTAATGATTTTCCTGGTTACTCGCTGAGCTTATAGGTCACCCCAAAAATATTTTATTCCCCTCCACAGGGCTCAAGGCGAAGGCAGGACTTGTTGTGCTTATTCACGTGTATGGATGGCCTATATTTTGTACAATTTGGATTTGGAATCATTTGATGTATAGGTGGGAATTGTTTTCCGCTGCATTTGTGACATGTAATTATTGGAGACTTGGATGTATATTTGTGGACCATGTGATGTATATTTGAGATTTATCTTGTAGTTTATTTGAGGACTTTAGTGAACGACTGAGTCCCGGCGAGAGTTGGGCAGGCGGCCCGCCGAACCCTCTGGTTCGCCTTAGGGGGAGGTGGGGTCGTCACAAAGGAAGTCCTCAAGTTGGCCACAACCTTCTATCTTGATCACCATTCTAGGATCAGAAGCTTAACAGAGTTTGGCATTCAAATTATTAGACAACTGAAGTTCTGTACTGTAAGCGAATGTTCTGACATGGAGTCCATTGTAGATGGTGGCAGTATTATTGATGAAATTGCATTACCAAATCTATCTCACCTAAGTCTTCATTACTTGTGGAACTTGAACAAAATTTGGAAAGGTGAGATAACTGTTGAAAGTTTCAAGGCTTTAAAAGTTTTGTCGGTTCATACATGTCTGAGGTTGGAATTTGTTCTTTCATGCTCTATGGTACAATATTTTCCTAGCCTTGAAGACCTTATGGTAGAAGATTGTGCATCTATGACAGAAATCATACTATGTGAGATGTAGAAAGAGGTTTGTGCTGCTGAAATTCCAAAACTGAAAAAGTTGGAACTTCGTTATCTGACTCAGTTGGTTAGAATCTGTCATCAATCTTATCAGCATATTGAGCATCTCAATATTAAATACTTCCCAAAGTTTGAGTCCAACTAGCCTACTTGCAGTGAGTAGGCATGCACAGTGAAACCCTTTCTAGGGACCTCATCGATTTATGAATCTTGTGTGAGAAACAACTCAGTTTAATCAGTACAAGCAGATTGCTGAATAAAAATGTGTATCAAGCGGTGTTAAAAGTGTTCTCCTTTCTTTCTTCGTTGTACTTCATGATTTATTGTATTTGTATATATATGGATCCTTTGTCTAAAATTATTGCAATATGTTGTGGACATTTTGTAATTTTATTTTATTTTTTTAATCTCCCACCCTTCTCCACACCCATTTCAACCCCAACTGTCAGGTCCAAGATTCGAATCCAAATGTGACAGTGAAATGCTTCCTGACTATTGGACCAACCCTAACAGTTATTAGATTGTCGACACCATTTAAGAAGAATAATATTCATTCAATTATATGATTGTATTTGTATAAGCATGTTTTTGCGAGATGTAGAGTTGACTTTAGTCTATATAAACCAAAAGGAATTTGTTTATTATGATACATTTACTGAGAAACAGTTACTGTGAGAACTCGAAAATTTTCTTATTTTATCGAATATTACCAGTTTATTTAAATATTTATTTACTCATTTTCTCCGAATTATTCATTGCGATCATTTAAAATCCATTTATATGGAACGATGCCTCTTTTATACTTTTAAAGCGTTGTGTTGGAAAAAAATTCACTTTTCAAAAATTCGTTTAGTTCGGAACAACGAGTACATGTTTTTTGAGATTATACTTGAATCGGGAGTGTATTAATATTGGAGAGTTAAGAATGATCAATGGTAGATTAAGAAAGGTTAATTGAGGAATTAATACTCGACTTAAGTGAGGACTCACAAATTTTCTCATTTTAAATTCCTATTTCTAGCTTATTTAATTATTTACTTGGTCATTTACTCCGAATTTTATTTTCTAACCTCTTTGGACCTAATTACATGGGTCTATAGCTTAATTATATTTTTAATATGACTTGTTTCAAAATTTAATTTTTTGAAAACTCGTTAAGTGAGAATAGTGAACGCGCATTTGGAGACAGTAACCGATTTGAGGGTACAATAAGCTTGAAAATTGGGATACTTATATAATGGTCTTCAAATTAGGTATTTTTATGTTTAAGTACTCAATTGATAGTTAGTAATACTATCGTTATAAGAATTTCTTGGAGATTTCACTTTATCGCGCTTAAATTGGAACCACGCGTTTTCACACGCGCGATTTAATTGAGGGATTTTAGACCCTTATTTTGGGACAATTAAGATTGGATAATAATAGTATGAATGGAAGTACATTAGAGGTTTAGTGCACAAGTGAAACAAACCCGAAAGGAAACGAGCACGAAATGCGCGCATACGCGCACTCTTCTTAGTTGACTTTTGGAGCATTTTGGGCCACACATTCTTAGGCTTTTCATGGGAGCATCGTACCAGATCAAAACTCTCCACTGTATCACCTTAAACAGCTGTGCAACTCTTTCTTTTTCCCCTAAGACAGCCGGCCATTGAGCTTGCAAAACAACACCAAAGTTCTCCAAATTTCTTCACAAAATCTTCATCAATCTTCATCCAATTCACATCAAATTTCATCCACACTTGGCTTATTACTTGGAGAGTTTATCTAGCTCAGAAAAGGAGCTACTTTCCACGGTTTTTCTTGGACAAGAGAGGACCGAAATTTCTGCTTTGGAACATCAAACCAAGTAAGTGATGATCAAACCTTGGAAACTTGATTTATGGAAGTTATCTTACACATTTAAGCTCATGCATGCACATGGGTAGCTTGTTTATGATGGAAAAATGGTTGTGTGGGCTCTATGAACTCCTACCTTGGATATATGGACTGATTTGTGGTGTTTTGATGGTAATAATATTTATTTAGTGCTTAAACTAGTGGATTAATGTTGGGTTGTTGATAGAAACTCAAGGATGGTGCAATGACCAAAAGTGACCATTTTGCCCCTGCTTTGTTCGAGCACTTTGGTGTAAAATTTTGAGGTTCTAATGGCTTGTTTATGTTGTTTACATGTTATATTGAGTGTGTAAAAAGTTTCATTGAAAAATAACTTGATTTGGTCACTCAAATGTTGGAATTTCGGAAGCTTAGAAATCTGGAATTGGTTCCCATCACTGCCCAGACAGTCATCTTATTTTGGCTATAACTCATCGCTCCGATGTCGGAATCGAGTGCCGTTTGTGGCACTGAAAACTAGACATTCCCAGTTTTCCGTTGGTATAAAATTCATGTCCTGGTTCCACTTGAGTAAGCCAAACCATTCGTTTGAAATTTGCTATCCTGTTTCGTTGCTTCCTGGAAGGCAGCACATGAGCTGTAACTTGATGCTCACGAACGAGCTAGTTATGGATAGATTTTGACAACGGTTTCTTCTGAGAAAATATATCCTTATGAGTCAATTTTCTAATGTCACCAACCATGCTCAATTCCGAGTTAAATTGAGTGATTTATGATCAAAATTCAAATCTGGTCTTGTGAAGGAATACCGTGCATTTGGACAGATTTGAAACTAACAATGATTTGGGACTTGTTATCCGAAGCTTCTTAGTGTAAATCACCTATCAAATGTACCTTGGACATATTCTAGACATTACCTACTAGAATGGACCATGTTTGAGATGTTTCTTGACCAAATGTTTGGAAACGGCAAAACGGAAGTTCAAAGGCAGCTTAGCCTTAGAATTTCTTGTGATTTCAACGGTCTCGTTAACCGATTTCCGTACATATTTTTATATGAAATTTGGTAAAGGAGTGTCCCTTATATGGTAGTATATTCATACCAAATTTGGTGCCGTTCCGAGTCTGTTTCGATACCTAACTAAAGTCCCAAAGTTTGGAACTTAAATCTGGAAAATTAGCTTAACAGTTTCGATTTTTCACCAACTTTGAGCTATCGTATCTCGGTGTTCAAAACTCCGATTCTTGATCCGATTGTTCTGTTCTAAACCTTACTTGTAACTCTAATTGATTTACAAATTTCAGAGGTTGGTTGGCAATGTGTGAATTTTACCGAATTTCCAAAGTTAGCAAAAAACTAACCCCGACACAATCCTAAGTACCCTGAAACAGTGACTTTGAGCCCATTTTTGAATACTTTCCATTTAGAATCAAGAAAAAGTGTCTTCTAAGAACTTTTAGTACTTTCAAATAGGATTCCAAAGGTATCAAGTTTTCCAATTTTGGACTTGTAAAGAGTGAGATACGATTTTTCAAAGATTCATATCAAAACTGAAATTTCCAAAACTTACGGGAAATGGAGTTTTTCGAATTCTCCTTTTTCCCTCGATATCACTTGGACGTTTTATACTTGATTTCAAAGACGGAAAATTGATTGCTCTTGTGTTTTGAAACCCCGTCTTTGAACCTCGATTTACGAGTGATTGGAGTTCGTTTTTACGAGATTTTCTTGGAATGTGCACTAGTGCGATCTTTTCATTTATTAGGGTTATGAGTGATAGATCCTTATTAATTGCCCAGGCTCGCACGAGAACCTTCAAGAGGATCCCACAGTGAACGCCTAAAAGCTCCGAGTGACATTTCTTTCTTGTACTTGTATCGGTGAGTGTCAAGTGCATGTTTACTTGAACTCCTGTGAACTCGTTACATGCTTACCTGTTATCAATGCTTTGGGATTTGAAAATGGAGTCGAGTGTGTACTTTATCGCACTCGTTCTCATGCGAAAACAACAACTCATGCTTCGAATGCTTGATTATTTCAAATACTTGACCATAACAAATGCTGGAATGTATCAAATGCTTGAATTACATGAAATGGTATGATATGGCTGCATACGTCGCTATAGTGAATCTCCTCGACTCACAAATGTACATGGGGGACGCCCAAGTCTCACTGGCTAACCTTGGACTCGAGCCGGCATGGGCTTGGTCGGGTTCCTTGGCGAACCATGAGAAAACAAAAGCTTGACCTATTAAGAGGTCTTGCTTGGCATACTCGAGCAGTATCGCCTCAAACAAATGACAGGCGGGCCCGATACTGGGGTATGTAAGGTGAAAGGGGACAGGATAAGTGAAGTTCTACGGACTAAACTTACCCGATTGATGGAGTGTCAACTCGTGGAGGTTCATGATCGTGCAAGTGGAAAATAGCTCCTGAGAGCTCCTATATCCTTGAATTGTTTCTGTTTAATTTTCTCGCTCGAATTCTTATTTATTGAAATATTATAGCTCTACTTGTTAAATTGGGATTGTTACTTGAACAACATGCCTGCATGTGTGTACTTGGCCTCATGAGCGTTTTGCTCACCCTGTAGATTTGTTTTCCTTAACATGATTGGACATGGAGTGAACTTGGAGAAACCCCCTTGTGATGTACTTTTGGCTTAGGGTTCCTAATGTATTTTGGGCTAGACCTCTTATTGATTGTACTTTTGGACACCTAATGTATGATTGGGATATTCAATGTATTTGGATGTTGTATATGTTGGGATTTGAGGTAACTTTTGGAAATCCGATGTAAGGATTGAATCATTGATAGATGTATTGTTAAGTTCAAACGTTTCCGCATTTGCTTACTTTACTTCGTGGTAACAGCTAGTATTGTGTTAAGCTTGAATGGATATTGTCTTGAGTCCTGGTGAGAGTTGGGCAGGCGTCCCGCGGATACCCTCTAGTTCGCCTTAGGGAGAAATGGGGGTGTCACAGTTACAACTAGTTTTACAACTTGTCATGACTCATTAAACCTTTATAGGTGAAACACGTACTCTTTTCTCTGATAACATAATTGCAGGGCTTTTGTAATTCTTATCAAACTATTAAAGTTTTTGGTAGAAAACTACTACAAGATTTATTAGCACGCATGGTTGTATATGATTATCATTAAGAATCAAAAGAAGATTAACGTTCTATATTCTAAGCTGGCATCTCTGTAAAAGATCTATTAGTAGAAAATGTTGCAACTAATAGTAGTCGATCCAAAGACAGTAACCATAAGGCCATAATCCAAACAAAAATACACTGCTAAATTCAGCAAATCACGCAAACATAAATGTTCTGCTAATTATATTCTTGTGCAAATAATCATCGATACACCCAAAAAGCACATACCCCATATACAAATACAGTAAAACGTCTGAAAAAGCATCTAGGGAAATCAAAGGGCTCTTTTTAAACAGTTTAGGCCGTGGATGTGAAGTTAAAGTTGGTACATGCGATTTGAGATTCCAAAAAGCGTAAAGGTGAAGCCCAACCTTGAAGTTGCCAAATCAAATTGTAAGACTAAATTTCCAACTGATAACCACCAATCACAATTGGGGTTCTGGGATTCAAAAGCTGTTAATAATGGTTCACCCTAAAATCATTGGCTTAGACCAGAATTTGACAAAAGCGGATCAATATTTTGGGCTGAAGCAAAATAGCCAGAATTTGACAAAACTGCATCAACCATTTCAGTTAACACATGATTTTTCCTTTCAACTGCACCATTTTATTGTGTTGTATAAGGAGCAGTAACTTCATGTTTTATCCTGGTAAACTCAAAATAGTTAGCATCATAATATTCTCCACCTATATTGGGCCTTAAATATTTCACTAATAATTCATGATAAAATTCAACTTCACTCATATATTTTACATTTATGCATGACTTCACCATTTAAATACAGCAGATAAACATGACAATATCTAGCGAAATCATTTATGAAAAGTGAAACAATATTTATTTTCTCCAAAAGTAGGTGTGCCATTAAGTCACATGGATCACTATGAATCAAGTCCAAACTTTGAAACTTCTTTCAACTTCAGGAAATGGAATTCTTGTGATTTTTGTTAACATGCATGTATTGCACTTTTCTTCAATTTTGTCACAATATGAAGCAAATAAGGAACTGTAATGTTATGGTGGTGTATCAACAATATTTGGTTTAGAATAGAAGGGTGAAGTCATTTTTGGCTTAGGATAGAATTTAACAAAAATGCATCAATGATTTGAGTTAACACATGATTTTTCCTTTCAGTTACACCATTTTATTGTGATCTATAAGGAGCAGTAACTTTATGTTTTATCCTAGTAGACAGAAATAGTTAATATTATAATATTCTCCACCTCTATCGGGCCTTAAGCATTTCACAAATATTTCATGATAAAATTCAACTTCACTCTTATATATTTTAAATTTACTCATGACTTCACCTTTTAAATGGATTAAATAAACATGACAACATCTACAAAAATCATTTATAAAAGTAACAGAATATTTATTTCCTCCTAAAGTAGGTGTGCCATGTAAGTCACATGCATCACTATGAATCAAGTCCAAAACTTTGAAACTTCTTTCAACTTTAGGAAATGGAATTCTTTTGATTTTTGTTAACATGCATGCATTGCACTTTTCTTCATTTTTGTTACAATATGAAGCAAATAAGGAGCTGTAATTTTATTGTGGCGTATCAACGATTTTTGGTTTAGAATAGAAAGGTGAAGTCATATTTGGCTTAGGATAGAATTTAACAAAAATGCGTCAACGACTTGAGTTAATGCATGATTTTTCCTTTCAATTACACCATTTTATTGTAATGTGCAAGGAACAGTAACTTTATGTTTTATCCTAGTAGACGGAAATAGTTAATATTATAATATTCTCCACCTCTATCGGACCTTAAGTATTTCACAAATATTTTATGATAAAATTCAACTTCACTCTTATATATTTTAAATTTATTCATGACTTCACCTTGTAAATGCAGCAAATAAACATGACAATATCTATAGAAATCATTTATAAAAAGAAACAAAATATTTATTTCCTCCTAAAGTAGGTGTGCCATGTAAGTCACATGCATCACTATGAATCAAGACCAAAACTTTGAAACTTCTTTCAACTTCAAGAAATGGAATTCTTGTGATTTTTGTTAACATGCATATATTGCACTTTTCTTCAATTTTGTCACAATATGAAGCAAATAAGGAACTGTAATGTTATTGTGGTGTATCAACAATTTTTGGTTTAGAATAGAAAGGTGAAGTTGTTTTTGGCTTAGGATAGAATTTAACAAAAGTGCATCAATGATTTGAGTTAACACATGATTTTTCCTTTCAGTTACACCATTTTATTGTGATCTATAAGGAGCAGTAGCTTTATGTTCTATCCTAGTAGACGGAAATAGTTAATATTATAATATTCTCCACCTCTATCGGGCCTTAAGCATTTCACAAATATTTCATGATAAAATTCAACTTCACTCTTATATATTTTAAATTTATTCATGACTTCACCTTTTAAATGCAACAAATAAACATGACAATATCTACAAAAATCATTTGTAAAAAGTAACAAAATATTTATTTCCTCCTCAAGTAGGTGTGCCATGTAAGTTACATGCATCAGTATGAATTAAGTCCAAAACTTTGGAACTTCTTTCAACTTCAGGAAATGGAATTCTTGTGATTTTTGTTAACATGCATGTATTGCACTTTACAATATGGTAGTAGTTCAAGTTTCATCATTTCTTACATTCTTTTATATTTAACATGACCAAGCCTATTATACCATAAACTAGAAGAAAACTCAACCAAATATGCAGAAACATTATTATTCTTATTATTAGCAGTAGCAAGTACATTTAACTTAAACATCCTATTGTGAAAATAACCCTTGCCTACATACAGACCACACTTGGATAAGATAACTTTGTTACCCATCAAAATAAATCTAAAACCAAACTTGTTTAACAAACTACCCAACACTAGGTTCTTCTAACTTCCAACACGCAGAGTATATTAGTCAAAGTTACTACATTTTTGGAAGTGAACTTTAATTCTACTTCACTCACCCTTGAACTGAAATGGTAGTAAAATTTTTCATATCGACCACGGTGCCTTCATCTATCAGTTTCACGATCATGAAAAACTCCACATGCAAATGTGATATATAGCACCGAAATTAATCCACCAAACAAAATCATTTTCAGCCACATTAATTTCAGAAACCATAGCAACCAGATTTTTGTTTGCTTTGTTGCAAAAGTCTTGTTTCTCCTATTTCTTCTTAAGAATCTTGCAAATTGCTCCGTAATAGATCTATTATCTACCATTTTATAACTATTAAAAGAGGAGATAAGAAACTTCTTATTTGTTGCATCTTCTTGCATATATTTGGATTCCAATTGCTCCCAAAGTTCCATAGTAATTGGAATTGAATGGTAGACATTGAACAAATCATCGCTCATATTGTTGAGGCTATAAGCGTGGCAAATCGCATTATCATTCTCCCACTTTTGGCGTTTGTGGATGTCCTCAAGAGCTTCTTCATCAGGATTGACAATCAAGGGTTTTGGATTGGTAAAAACATAGACTACTTGAAAAGCAGTAAGGAAGAAATGAACACATTTTTGCCATCTAATAAAGTTCCTTCCATCAAATCTTTTTATCTTGATAATGTTGGATGCTAATTCTTTCAATGTACCAACGATTGCGGAAGAACAAATTAAAGCCTGAAGATTGTTGAGGATATTAAAAAAGAAATGGCTAAATATTACAGAGTATAAGATACAAAAGTTGGGTTCAAATCATGATTCTAAATCACTTTCCTTTAGGTTTTATTTGTACAGTTTTGTGTATAACAGAACTTGGACAGCTATCCTTTAGGTTAATTTGAAGTTTGCTTATTTTCAACTCTTATATAAAGTAAGACAAACCTAATTGAACAATGGTGCATTTTATAGAGAATTCAGGTGATTAGGAAAGTAATTTTCTGCAACAAACCACCCTCTTAATTAATCTTATATAGATGAGATTGTTATGAACTAAGAGTTGCAACTTTTGTCCAACGATTTGATGTCTATTCCTTGATTAAGTTTTAGACCATTTGGAGGGGTATAATGTGACGCCCCGAAAGGATGAGTGTGAGAACCCGAAAATTTTTATATATTTTTGAGACATTATTTTGTTTCCTTGTCTATAATTTTATGCCTTTCTTCAATATATTAATTTCCTATACATTTGTATAAGGGAATATATTTTCAAATTATTTCCTTGATACAAGTTAGTCCACGTTAAGTTTGAAGTGTATTATGGACGTGCGACCCACTAGTGCGGTAAATGCAATATATTTTTGACAACTTGTTGGAGGTTTGTATTAAGTGATATTATTTTACAAGGTGCTAAGAGATTTGTATTAGAGAGACAAAAAGATAAGCTTTAAGCTAAAAGGTGACAAGTGTCACCATTCAATTCATCCTTGGACTTTTGACCAAGATATTTTTACCTTCTTAAAGCTAATTTTGTCCATTTTATTTCTTCATTTGAAGCTCTATTGGCCGAACTCCTTAGGGAGAGAAAAGAAAGAAACCTCCAACTTCTTTCTTCAATTTCTTGCCTTGATCTCACAAACCAACCGCTAAAACTTTGATTTGCTCCATAAAAATCTTTCTCTTGGTAGGATTAAGGTGAGTGGTGAAGTGGTTTGAGAAACAAAGGTGCTAAGTTGCTTGTTGTCTTGAGGTTACAAGGTGAGTTGTTAAGAATCTTTCCCTTTAGCTTTGCTAATGTTCAATTGGTGGCTTTAGTGGTTTAATATGATGACACATGGTGTGATTATGGTTGGAAGTGAAGGTTTGATGAATTTTGATTTATTCTTATTATTTTTCTGTTTTGTATGAGGATCATGGTTTGATCATGGTATGATGGCTGGTAATGGTGTAAAATGAAGCTTATATATGTTAGTTGAAGTTGGTTGCGGAAAATTTCAGCTTTGTGCGGAAATTTCAGGTTTGGGTTTCAAATCTGTCCTATTCTGACCGGATTTATTTGAGCATGTTAGAGGCCGAATCAGGCTTAGGTTAAAACATGAAAGTTGTAGTAAATGGTGTTAACTAGCTGCCTGTAAAATTTCAACTCGATCTGATAACTGTAGCCTGTGAAATGATCGAAATACTCTTGACTGTTCATGAACCCTGTTTCGCTCCCAGATTTCTGTTTTCGTGGGGTTTCCCATTTTTGACCATGAAAATGCATGATTGGGCCTTGGAGGTCTTCATAAGAATTGTAGGTTTATGTCTTGGTTTCAAAACGCTATAAGATTCGTTTCAATCCGATAAGGGTAGCTTCAGTTATGGATATTGTACCGAAAGGTGTTAAACGGAACTTTTATATGTTAATTGCGATCGTTGCGGAAAATTTATGCTTGAGGGAATGAATTCCGGTTTCTAGGGTTTAATTGGGGGGTTTTTCTAATGGTGGCTCTTAAGCTTCTAATTAGCTTTGATTGAGGGATATTGTGGCTTAATTGGAGGTATTTTATTGCTTATTAACCGTATGTGTGATTGGTGATATATTGTAGGTTGGAAATGAAGCATTTATGAGGAAATGCTGTCCGAACTTTGAGAATGTATGATTGCTTTGAGTTTGTGATTTAGGGCTTGGACTCGGGCAATGTAATGATATATGATGGATGGTTTCTGAGCCGTGGAGGAGAGTGACCCTCAACTATTTCCCAAGTACTTTTGAAATGTTTCTTGCATTATTTACTCGACTGCATATCATGCGTGCTTGCATGTGAGTTCATGACATGATTTGGCTTTAATGAGTTCTTGGAGAGTCTTGTGCTGAACACCAACGTCTCCACCCTGTTTGTTGTTCATGACATGATCTGGAGCACCAACGTTGCTCCCCCTTATTGTTTAATGTTAAGTGATCTTTTTGAGCGTTGGGTGTTTAAGTGCAATGATTTCACTGGCTCACTAGAGTAATAAACGTATATTTGATTACTGATTCATGACATCATTGAAATGAACTATTGAGAAACTGATTTGATGACTGCTTTTATTGGTTACTCACTGAGCTTCTAGCTCACCCCAAAAATATTTTATTCCCCTCCATAGGGCTCGTGGCGAAGGAAGGCTTGTAGTACTCATTCACGTGACTGGATGGCATATATCTTGTACAGTTTGGATTTGGAATCATGTTATGTATAGTTTGGGGAATTGTTTCCGCTTCGCTTATGACATGTAATTATTGGAGAATTTGATGTAATATTTGAGATTTATATTGTAATTTATTTGAGAACTGTAGTGACTAACTGAGTCCCGGCGAGAGTTGGACAGGTGGTCCGCCGAACCCTTTGGTTCGCCGAACCCTTTGGTTCGCCTTAGGGGGAGGTGGGGCTGTCATATATAAACCGCCAAAACTTGAAAAGTTGTCAAAATAGAAAAATTGAATATTTTGACAGTTACTAAGGATCTGCCCGCATATCCAACTAGATAGAATTTCACAACTCTCTGGACAGAATCAAGTCCAGGAATCCAGTTCAATTACAATTGAATTCACGGCTAGATTATGGATCCACTGATGGATCAACAAGGATCTGTCCACAGATCCTTTATAAATTTTGGAAATTTCTAACAATATGTACTTAGAATTTGTATGTATTCTGGATTATATAAATTTGACCCTTGTGCAAGTGTAGTTAAATATCGATTTTTATGCTTAAAATTTTGTTGCAGTTATTTTTTAAGCATGTTTTCAAACCAATAGTGAAATTGGTAAACTGAATTTAGATTATAAATCAAACTGTAAGTCCGTTAATATGATGGAAAAGTGTTGTAGAAAAGTCACATTATTTGATTGAATTGTTTTTGTTGAACATTTTCTAAAATAATGGTCATGTATATATGTAAAATAGACTGAATGGGTTGTTCATTATTGTTCCAACAGTAGACTTTTATCCTGTGCTCGTCCAGAAAAAGGTTGCACTATTAACGGTAATATTGGCCATAACAATCAAATTTATGAGGCTTATTTATTCTTGACTTTTCTACTTTGTTTGTTCCATTTTTGAGTAAAATATTTTTGGCATAATTTTTTGTAGGAACTCTAAGGATAACTTTAGAATAATGTTTGTTGTCAGAATTTTCTTTTAATATTTTAAGCCATTTATCTTGACAAGGGTTGATTTTGTAACCATATACTTAAAGTAACGGATTTCAGTGTAATTCTTAGAATAGAAGGGGTACTAAATGAAATTTTTGGAAACCGTAGGGGAGTTTAAGGTTTCTGAAATTATGCCAAGATAAAAGGACACTTGTTCTCCAATGCCGTAAGTATTTTACCTCACAAGGCAATGCAAGCGTGCAAGGGCCACGACCATTAAGTAGTTTAGAGACACATATTTTTGTATTTTCATTTTTCTAACCAAAACTTTTTAATTTTTGTAAATTTGCCACGTAAAATTGACAAACACTATGCTAATCAAATTGATTGGTAAATGTGAAATTTATTATGAATCTATTTTCATGTCCATGTGAATTCTGTATGTGAAAAATTTCACTATAAATGGTTCGTTTGGATTCTGTGTTTTGGAGTATTTCTAGAATTTAAAATTTTTATGTATTTTTTAATAAATTTATTAAATATTTTCTATCACCCACCACCACGACCAGTAGCCATCCTCCCCTTTTTTTTGCCCTTTTTCTCTTTCCCTCCCTTTTCTCTTTCTTCTTTCCCCTGCCAAAGTAAGGAAAAGAGGGGAGATGGGATGGCAAGGGGAAGGGGAGTAAGAGAAAAGGGTTGAGGAGAGAGAGAGAAAAAAAATAAAAATAAAGAAAAGAGGGGAGGGGAGGGTAGTGGTTAAAGAATATTTTATTTTAATTTTTCATGTATTTATTAGGGAGAAATACCTCGAGAGAACGCACTAAAGAGCCTAATATGTAAGTAAGGAATCCGACTCTGACCCAAAAACTTAACCTATTAGGTTTCGTGCCTTTACTTATATATTAACCACTCTTTCTTTATCTCTCGAACCAATGTGAGACATAATTCTTTACTCATGAACCTAACAAATCTCCCCCTTTTTGAGTAACCCATTACATTAAATCTAATGTGAGACATAATTCTTTACTCATGAATCTAACAAATCTCCCCCTTCATGAGTAACTTCTTACGTTAAATCCAAATTTACAAGCTTTTCTCCAATCCCACTTTAATACTCAACACAATCTCACCTTAATATCTAAGGTCACCTTTTCTTCCAATCATGAATATACTATTTTTCGACATCCAAACTAGATTCTGAACCCCTCCCAACCCTTGACTCTTTGGTCTAACACCAACCGAATCCCTTGTCAAACCCTTGGCGTACCTGGTCGAATACCAACCAAACTCCTTGACACTTCGGTCCACCATCAAGAAGAAAATTTTCACTAGTCCAATTTCGAGGAGAATCCACTTGCCCATGAGTAACCTAGTCGAGCAACTTGAAGCTCTGATACCATTTGTTAGGGTATCAGGTCAACTATTTAAAATAGAAAAAGAAAAAAATCAACAATTTAATAGAAAGTAATAACTAGCACGAATGATGAGAAATGCACAAGAAATAATGTGATTCGACTTAATCACCAAACCTACATCCACGGAGAGAAAAACTGTTTTTACTATGAGAAAAAAAAATACTACAAGCCTACAAATTGATTCTCAAGCCCAACGCTTGTATAACTCTCTTACCTACTAAGAAGTCTCTCACTCCTTTCTTGTGAGTCTTTGTAGTATGCCAATCTATCTATTTATAGAGAGCATTATTTGGCCAGAAAAATAAATAACAATAGGAAACAAATACTAATTCCTAAACTTATACAAAATAGGAAATAACTTCTAAATTCTAAATAAAATAGGAAATTACTTGGCTACTACTTGAAGCAATTAAAACCAATTAGGAGATTAGTTATTTCTCACACAAAATAAGGATCTTGACTAAAAGAAATTAAGTCAATTTCCTAACAATCTCCACCTTGGCGAATATTTCTTTTAGCAAACATAGCAAACCATCCCAAAAACTCCATTTGCTTTTTTACCACCAAATTCCTTAGTGCCTAGACGATTTTGTTTTCAATTGATTCAATCAGCAAATGAACGTGTATAGCTAACTGAGTCCAACATCTAGTTGACTCATGAGAGGAGCCTCAATTCACCCTCTCCCGTAGAAGGATTTTTCCTCTCACCACCATTTGTAATTTGGGAGCATCCTTGGATCCCTTTCCTTGAGCTATGCTCCCAAACCATTGAGGTATTCAAATGGTCCAAATTACCATACTTCTTCCCCATCAACAAGACCGTCTCGCCATGTATGATTTTCAAGACTCCACTTGTAGTCGAAAAGTTGTAATCCTCAGAGTCTAACTAGCTCAAATAAATTAGATTCTTTCGTAACTTTGGGACATAAGCCACACCACTCAAAGAATGAATCTCTCCATTCAGCATTTTGATTTTCACTACTCTAACACCTTAGACTTCACAAGTAGGTCCATCACCCAAGGACACAAAACCTACATTCTTTCTTTGGAGTGTATCAAAATAGCTTAACTTGGAACAAACATGTGAAACACATCTAAAATCTAAAATCCAACCATCACGAGAAGAAGTATTACTACCTTTGGAGATTATGAGAATATCTCCACCCGATATATATCCAGCGATATCGTTATACTCTTTCTCATCATTTTTCTTTCGATAAGGGCAATCTCTTTTGATATAGTCAAACTCATGACAACCAAAGCACTGGACTCCACCCTTTCTCTTAGCTTTTGAATCACCTACCTTAGATTCACCGCTAAGTTTTTTTCTTCTTTTATTCTCACCTCGAGCAATTAATGCAGTTTCTTGTGTCACATCCTAGTTTACCTTCTTTTGCTTTTCATGATCTAACAAAGATGGCTGCACATTCTCTAACTGTAAGTGTCCTTCCCATAAATCAAGACCGTCATGACACTTTCGTAAGAATTAGAGACTAAGGTAAGAAGTAAAAGGGTCTTAATTTTTTCCTTAATGTATATACCAACATTTTGGAGTTAATCCAATATTCTGTTGAATGTATTCATATGATCCATGAGGCTGCCACCCTCCTCCATCTTTAACGTATAAAGTTGTCACTTCAGATGCAGTTTATTGGATAAACTTTTAACTAGATAAAGTGACGGGTTTTTGATATGAGTACAAGTTTAATTCCGAAATATACCCATTTTTAGTGCAAGTATACATGTCAAATTAGTAGTTTAGGGCAAATATCAGGTCGATGCCACAGGGAGCAACTTACATATACTAAGACCTTACTTACTCTATTATTTAGACTAATAATCAATTCAAGTAAGAGAAATGGTAATTACTACTATCTAACTAGTCTTAACTAGATATTTTCATGGTAACAATGGAGAAAATTCACTAAATACTTGAGTTTAAGGATGTAAATTCCACTTATAGCATCAAAGATACAAATAAATAGATTTACCTCTTGTTACAACTCTTGTTTAACTAGGGATTCATTTTCAATATTACCAAATCTCATTCTCATGATGAAATGGCCTAAACTAGACTAGTTTTCCCTATTTTCATGGTGAATAACTAGATCTACTCTTGTTTCCTTCATGAAATACAAGTTTAATCTACTTAACTGTATCTCTATTCTCATGAGTCTACTACTTAAGCTCTATTTACGTTGTTCTATCATTATTACCAAATTACATTGAATAATAACAACTATAAGCTTGCCATTGGTGATCAAGCAATAACAAGTGATAAACATGCATAAATAAACAAGTTAATACAATGTGTAACAAATTTAAATCATATTCACTTCATATCAAGTAGGCATAAGTTTCATCTACTCCCTAGATTTAGAAATTTAGCTACTCGTATAATATATGACAAGAAAGAACATTGCTTCATTGCATGAACACATATTAAATCACAAGTAAAAGATAGATAAAAAAAGCTTAGCCAAGAAGTGAAGAAACTCCCAATGATCTTCTATTTCTTCAACAAAATGAGTTATACAAAGAAATCTCCAATTGTTCTCACAAAATTCTAGTTAGAGAGAACAAAACAAGACTAAAGCTAAGCTCTAATGCTAAAATCTGATGATAACTCCTTCTCATGTCCTACTCTCTCTTTCTCTAATGATTCTCATATCTCTAATGTTAAGAGAGTCAAAAAGTGGTTTTAGACATGACATAAAGCTCATTTTTTCTTCCAAAAGGTCCCTTGAACATGTGCAGCCAAAATTCTTGTCTGAAGTAGAGCTGGAAAGTAGTGTAAAAATGGAGTAAATGGCTGAGCAAGTTGCAGAAATCAGGCAAGAATAGGCGACTTCAGCTCGCGTATTCAAAAGTCGTGTTTTCACTTCTGTGAATGTGGCATCACTTCAACTGCTATTTTCTCAATGATGGAAGGTGGACTAACTCTTGTGCAAAACATGAAAGTTGTACCCTTTGAGTTAGCTTTCCAATTCTTCAAGAATCATCCAATTTGGAGTTTTGTGAACCGACAAATGACCACAATATCCTCAACTGGTCAGAGCTCCGTTTCAGCTTTTAACCATGCATATGCACTTCTGTATTTTGACTTTTTGACAAGGAAAATGACTAACTAGATTTCGATGTCTTCATACTAAATGTAGGTCTATCTCTTAGCTTCAAGGTATACGAATCACCTCAATCCGATGAGTGTAACTCAAGATATAGCCGAAATACCATGAGGTGTCAAAACTGGAAAACTTGCATTTATCTTCTCAAGTCACTCCGTTTGATGATTGAATCATTAAACCTATAAAAACATGAAGTTTTCACAATTAAAATCCATAGAAATGTAATTTTTACACTTTAAACCATAAAATGTATATTTTCACTAAAATCTGAGTTAATTAGCTATAAAAGTAACTAAAACACACCAAAACTAACTAATAAAACAGACTTAAAACACGTAAAATATATATTTATCATAAAGCTTTTTCAATTTTTTCTAGAGGTCTGCTGCAGAATCTTTCTCATCTATCACATTATTTATAATGTTGTCCACCACATAGAGATGAATTGTGCTCACACACCCTGTGTCCAACTCTTCAAACTCATCATCTTTCATGCTCCCTGGCTTCTTGTCTTTACCATCAACGCTTTTGCCAAGCCCTGTTGAACTAGAACATTCTTCAGTCTTCTTTGCCAAAGAGTGAAAGTTGTAGTTCCATTAAACAGTTGAATTAGAAACTGTATAGTTCCAAATTCCATGGTATACCACCGAGCATTCAATCTCAAATAATTAACTAGAACGAGCTTTGATACCACTTGTTAGGGAGAAACACCTCGAGAGAGCATACTAAAGAGCCAATATGTAAGTCACGAATCCAACTTTGACCCAAAAGCTTAAACTATTAGGTTCTAGTATTTGATACTGTGTATTTTTGGAGTTGTTTTTTAAGTTGTTTTGGAGTTTATTACAATGGATTCCATAAACAAAAAATAATCGGTGAGAAAAATGATAAATCCAAATAGAGCCTTTGGTACCATATCCACCAAAAGAACGCAAATAGGTTTACAATCCATCACACTTGTAGAACATAAATTAAATGAACACACGAGTTAAGAATTAAACAAAGTAAAAATAATTAAAAATATACAATAATAATGAACAACGTTTGATATAAAGTTGCATTCTCGAGAATGATCAACTACAAAGATTTCTTTCACCAATTAATTGTTTTTTAATAGGACTAAACTAGACCTATGCTGAAAATACTTTGACTTGGAAAACTTAGCTAATGCATTGAAATACGTAAAAAAGGAAATAAGACTGATGTTTTTGGCTGGAAAGAGTTGTGTGTTCCTTAATCACACTTTTTACTTTTGTAGCCTCAATTGCCGGATATTTCATCTTTTACCCTTCTTTTGGGATGAAGGTCCCATCTCTTCATCAACTGTTTTGAGTTTGCCAATCCGCTTATCTATCTTCTAACCTCCATCAATTTATTGACCAGCATTTTTACCTTGTCAACTCATTTGGGCCTTCTTGCATGCCCTAGCCTTCCTTTCTCTATGTCGCACTATTTTATGGCCCAACAAGTACGACTGGTAACTCTAAGTTCTGATTAGGATAGCAACTTGCAGCCTTTTTATTTTTTCTTTTCGTTGCCAATTTGTCATATTTAATGCACTTTATAGAATAGACATTCAATTGAATAAGCACCCACAGACCGTTAGTCCAACAGCAGTAAGAGGGACTTGAAGTCCCTCTTGGGTTGCTAGATGGGGCATCCAATCTCTTGCCTTACAAAAATTTAAAATTCAATGGTTTTTATAGTGCACCTGTGACTCGTTTGGTCTGGTGGTGATGGAATTCTTGAGTCCTTTTTGGGGGGGTTCCATAGTGCACATACACCCATGGCTGGTTTGGTTTGGAGATGATCGAATCCTCTCCGGGTTAATATTCATGTGATTTAGTTTTGTGTACTCAATAGGTGATCAAAATTGTATTTTTATAATATGGAATTGAAAATTTAATTTTACCAACAATAAAATTATGGATTTCAAAATAACATTAATAAAATCTGATTACTATTTTCAAGTAACAAATTAGCATTCAATAAAGTTGCATCATAAGGAATACGAGCTAAAAGTGCGAAATCTATCGTTTAATTATATATTCTTGAAATATTATCGCCTAATATTGTGTTTGGATAGGGTTTAGGTTTGAGTCTAAACCATAGATGTACTCAAACTAATATTCTTTTATGGGGTCCCTTATGAGGTCTAGAATAGGGTCTCTATTTTAAAATTTTGGATAAAAAATACAGGAGCTTGATCTAGGAGTTGACCTATGTGACGCCCGAAAGAAGAAGAAAGGAAATTTCTGGTGAACAGTATTTGTTAGAGAATTCGGCCGGAAATCCGGCCAGTTGTTGGTCGGATTGGCAGGGGTTTTGGAAAAAAAATTTTGATTTCGCCACTACCACGAATCCGACCAGCAATCCGGCCAGATCTTGGCCAGATTGTGACGTGGCACCTTTGGCAGCCAAGTTTGACCGGCTGTTTTCCTTCATTCTTATCTTGTTTCTTGGCTAAACTTTGTCTACATTTTGCTTCTTCTTGGCCGGCTGCTTTGAGAGAGAAAACAAGAGAGGAAACTTCATTTTCTATTTCAATTCCTTGTCCAAAACTTGAGATTTCACCGTTAGTTTTGCAATCTACTCCATACAAGTGCTCACTAAGGAGGTTTAAAGGCTTTGGTGGAGTCTTTGGTGAAGGGGAAGCACTAAGCTACCTTGTTTCTTGTGGTTATAAGGTGAGTTCATAAGAAATTCCCTCTTTATTCTTAATAAGGGTGGATTAGTGGTTTTATTGGCTAAATATGCTATTTTGTGAAAGATTTCATGATTTTAAGTAGAGTTTGACAAATTTCTGATTTACTAGTGAATTTTCTGATTTTATATGATAATTGTTGGTTGGTCATAGAATGATAGCTTGATATGGTGTCAAATGGAGCCTTTGTGTGTAAGTTGTGGTTGTTTGCGGAAAATTTCTGATTTGTGAGAAAAATTTCAGTTTTAGGGTTTCAAATTTGGGGCTTTCTTATGGTTGGTTATTGAGCTCTTAATTGGTTAAGATTTAAGGGGTATTGTGACCTAATTAGGTGTGTTGTATGGCCTATGATTTGTACGTGTAATTATGATTGAATTGAGATGTTATTGGTGATGTATTGTAGGATGGGAAAATAAGGAAATTAAGGGAAAATGCTGTCCAATCTTTGAGGGCATTTGATTGCTTTGAGTTTGAGTTAACTCTTGATATTTGTGATCTAGGACTTGGACTTGATCAAGGAAATTGTCTATGACGGATGAGGTTCATGAGCTGTGGTTGGTGAGTGATTCCACAACTATTTCCAAAGTTACTTCTCGAACTAATTGTTGCATTGGTTACTCGATTGCATATCATGTGTGCTTGTGTGTGTGCCATGAATTGTTTTGGCTCAAAAGAGTGCTTGGAATTCGTGTGCTTAAACTCAACGTCTCCACCACTATTTATTTGGAGCATCGATGGCTCCCTATTACCGTTTGACTGTTACTGGATCTGTTTGAGAGTTGGATGTTTAAGTACAATGATTTTCCTGGCTCACAAGAGCAATAAACGTATATTTGATCATTGATTCATGACATCATCGAAATGCACTATTGTGAAGCTTATTTGATTTCTGATTTTTACTGGACACTCGTTGAGTTTCTAGCTCATCCCAAAACATATTTTCTCCCCACAAGGCTCAAGGTAAAGGAAGCACTGGTATTAAATTCTTCGTGTGATTGGATGGATTATCTCATGTACAGTTTGTTTTAGATTCATCTTGTGTAATAGTTGGGATTGTTTGAATGTTTGGAATTGAACGAATGTATGTGTACATTCCACGCTTGGGAACAAGTATTTGCTTCATTTTGATATGTATATTCATGGAGGAATTGATGTATATTTGAGATTTACATTGTATTATATTTGAGGACTGTAGTGAGTGAGTGAATTCTGGCGAGAGTTGGACAGGCGGTCTGCCGAACCCTTTGGTTCACCTTAGGGGGAGGTGGGGCTGTCACAACCTAACTCATTAAAAATAGGGTTAAAAACAAAAAAGCCCCCTGTGGTATATCTAATATACAAAAAGGCCCCCCGTGATTTCAAAACATACAAAACGGTACCTCATATTTTAAACTAAATTGTGAACTAATAGAATTCATTAAACTTAACGAAAATGACGATTTTG
Source organism: Coffea eugenioides (assembly GCF_003713205.1). Lineage (NCBI taxonomy): Eukaryota > Viridiplantae > Streptophyta > Magnoliopsida > Gentianales > Rubiaceae > Coffea > Coffea eugenioides. The sequence goes on from NC_040036.1 coordinate 71,867,655, forward strand.
GCCGTTAAACTTATTGGATTCCATTAAATTTACCGTTAAATTTACCGAATTTCGTTAAGTTTTCCGTTAAGTTTACCGAATTCCGTTAAATTTAACGAATTCTATTAGTTTATAATTTAATTCAAAACATAAGGTGTCATTTTGTATGTTTTGAAACCATGGGGGGCTTTTCTGTATATTAGGTATAGCAAAGGGGACTTTTTTGTTATTAACCCTTAAAAATATGATGGGCGTGAGTTGGATTTAGGTAAGACCTAGCTTAGTGGCCTACCTAAATTGAGCAATCACCATTAAGCACTTTGATAATTTAAGACATTGACGATTGGAAGCATCATTACAAGCAACATAACCATACTCATACATTCTATAAGGAACTTGATATAACTAATATTTTTGGTTATAACCAATATTTTGAAACTTGGACCAGGTAATGATTCGGTAGAGTTTAGAGGTCAGGGGTTAATAGGTTCGACTGATTAAGCTCAAGATCGAACTAAATGATGTCATAAAAATATTTTTATATATTAAATAGAATAAATATGTACTGATAGTGATTTCAATCTTTCCCCATATCTCCTGCATATTAAGAGGTCAAATTAATGATAAAGTATACAAAGTACTTTGATAGAACCTTTTTAGGTAAGATATAATAACATTAATGAGTCTCAGTTCTATAAGATGATGAATCTAAAATCAAAATATCATCATTGTAGAAATGAAAAAAAGTAAGGCTTCAAATGAGTAATAAAAGAATTCTACGTGTGTAATTATAATTATTTAAAATACTGAGGGGTCAAAATATAATATGAGAAAAATATTTTAACTTATAAAGGATTCCTTCTTGTTTCTTCTTTTCAACCTATCCGCCGTAGAAGCTTTCCACCTTCTAGTCTTACATCACAAAGTTTCTAGGTCATGTGTTTTGTTAGTGTTTTGTTTTTTGGATAACGATTTCTTTTTTTTTTTTAACGTTCTCTTCTTCTTATCTTTCTCTTTTATTCCTTTTCTACAATTCTTGATTTTTTTTTAATTTTAGATCTTTTCACCCTTTTTCATGTGAGATTTCTTGACCTATTATTTTTTCTTTTCATCATTTCATACATTTTTATTTTATTTTTTGTTTGATTTCAAATTTGTTAAAAATTTGACCAAATCGCAAGCTTTATAGTTGTTGTGTTATTGTTAGTCGTTTAGGAAAATATAAAAACGTCCAAAAAAATGAAAATTCAAGATAAAAAAAAATGCAAAAACCCAATTTTTTGGGTTTTACCGGTTCACGATCAAACCAAATTTTTGACCGAGTCTCTTTCACCCAATTTTTTATACTAACTCGGATCGAAGAACTAGCCAAACCGGCCGGTCCGGTCCGAGTTTTAAATCACAGGTTATAACTCCAATAGACATGTTGAGTAAATTTTTTTGTTTTGTTTGAAAGTATAAATTCTTTCCTATTTTTATTGTCATTTATTCTCTTCCTATTTTTTGTTGTTTAAATCATTAAAAAGCCCACACTATTGTCCAAAATTTTTAATTCCAAGAAAATATTCAAATGAGTTGTTTTAGTCATTACATTGATGAAAAAAAAACTAATTATTCTAAACTGCAAGTATAAAGATTTGTTTTTTAACCTTTTTTCATGGATGCATGGCATGTAACCTTGATTCAAATTTGTAATTCTATCTTCGTATGTGTGTAATGCATCTAACCTAACTAGTATTAAAAAAATCAATTTTGCAATTTTATTATAGGAAATATGAACTCATAGTGTCAAATGACCAAAATGAATGATGGTTCAATGAGAGTAAAATTTTTCATTTATTTCATTATTATTACAATGAGAGATAAGTGCTAATCCCTTATCTCAAGCCAAAGACTGCGAAAACCAATGTTGTCACGTGGTATGCTGGTTTTTAATTTCCTGAAAGAACAACATTTTTTTTGAACCCATAAAACGTTAACTATATATTGATTAAAGCCTAAAGTCCTTTATTTGTAGTCTTTGCATAGTTGAGTCTTTTATTGATTGAATAAAGCAATCAATGCATGCTTGTTGGATCCATTGGATAGTTAGGGTTTTAATTAAGTCATTTGGGCCTTTTTAGATAGATAGAATAATTGGCCAGCTTAAAGCTTAATTTGGGCCTTAAATTAGGTCATTAGTTTAGTTAGTTAAGTAGTTTTAGTTTTGGCCCGTTTGGATTTGTATTGTGGCTATAAAGAAGTCGTTTCTATGCTTTTGTAGAGGGAGACTATGATGAATAAAATTTAAAAGTTTTCTCTTTTTTGTTTCTTTGTGAACACCCTTGATACAAAGTGAGTGTGTCTCCTTTGTCTTCAAGTTTTGGATTATCAATCAACCACGGTTGATTGTGGCACCTTTCTACCCATACCAAGGTTCACATTCTTTTGAAGGTATCAGGTTGAAATAGTGTCAATAGGTTCGCATCTTTGGCAGATTGTTGGGTTGAGTTTTTCATTTAATCTATTCAATAACTTGGTCAAGATAGATCATTCCACTGCCAGTGTAAATTGACTGTTCAAGAGCGGGGATTTAGAGATTCGGGTTCGCATCAAAATGATTACCAAAATTCTGGTGGAGAGAAATAGACCATTGATGATTGATTTGTTGGTCCAGACCAACGCAGATTCATCCCAGGAAGATAGGAATATGATAATACTTTTATAAGTCAAGATATCCTACACTTTGTGAACAAAATGAAGGGCATGGCAGTTAAAATAGACTTGGAAAAGGCCTATGATGGCATTAGATGGAGTTTTATCAAGCAAACTTTAGAACTTATAAAGTTTCCAAATGAATTGGTCGAATTGACCATGCAATGTGTGTAGGCCAATTCTATGGAGATATTATGGAGTGGAGGCCTTTGGTAGAGAGATCGTTTAACTTTGTACCCTTTTGTGATGTGTATGAAGAGGTTGGGACAGCTCATCAATGAAGTAGTTGATAGGAAGAAATGGAAACCAGTAAAGGCTTTAAAGTCGGAGTTCCTATGACATGCTTACTTTATGTAGATGACCTTTTGCAATTTGCAGAAGCCAATAACCAATAAGTTGATATAATGGGAGACATTTTGAGATAGTTCAGTGGATTGTTTGGGTAGAAGGTGAGTAACAGTAAGTCAAAATGTAGAATAGCTGATTTATACAGAATGGTAAAGGGGACTTCTATGATCACCGATCATAGAATAGAAATCAAGGGTTAATCCTTACCAACTTGATCTTCTTGCTTCTGGCAACAAACATGCATGAACCATTTCACGAAGTATATGTCCGGACAATCCAAAGTCTCGATAATTAGCTCTTGGTCTTCCGGTCGCAAAACAACGTCGATGAAGGCGTGTAGGTGCACTATTCCGCAGTGGAGATTGTAACTTTCTATAAATTTCCCATTTGTCATTTAATGACTGAACTTTGCTTATTTCTTTTTTTGAGGATCGACGAATCAAATGATATTTCTGTTGCTCACCAAATTTCAACATTAAAAGAGCAAATTTCTCAAAACTGCAAATAAGAATTCCACTCATACAAGAGTTGGGAAAGTATCTAGGCATGCCTACATAGTAGAGTCACAAGGCATAATTTTAGTGATATAGTTGATAAAGTGCGGAAAAGTTAGCTGGATAAAAGAGGAAATTTTGTCACTTATAAGAAAGACCACCTTAATCAAATCAAAACTAATAGCCATTCCCTCATATGCCATGCAAATAGCCCTATTGTCGAATGCAATAGTTGAAGAAATAAAGAATTATGTGAGGGGTTTTCTTTAGGGGGACTTGGATGAGGGAAAGAAGATTCCTCATCTGCATTGGGACATAGTAACAAAGTTAAAGTCATGTAGGGGTTTGGGGATCAGAAGGATAAAAATTGCTAATAAAGCCTTGTTAGCAAAGTTGAGCTAGAGAGCTTCAAAACAAAAAGATGCACTTTGTACAAAAGTTCTCATCAGTAAGTATAGGTGACAGGTGCCGAACCTGTGCAATAATAATAAAAAAACCTAACTACCACCAAAAGCAGTCAATAATCAATTCTAGGTACTGGAGCAGGGACTCTAGGTGTGCAATGGGTTACTTGATTCACCCTGTTCTCGAAGAGTTTGCTTAATCCGATATACCAGAATTAATTAGCTGACTAAATTTACTAACTAGTAGACAGTGGCAAGCAGAGTCGTCTCCTCAGGGACTGGCGAGAATTCGTTTCTTCCAGAGTTCAGAATAAGGGGGATTTTTAGAAAATGTAAAATAACTAATTAACCAACTTATAAAATAACTAATAGAAATAAATAGAAATTAATCAATAACCAATACAACTCTAGCCAAAGGTACAACTTTTCAGATACGGTCCATTCAACTGATCATCGATGCAAAGATAATTCAATTACTCATTACTAGATTAGTTATAGCCATCAACAAGCTCTGATAACCAATTTTTCCTTACTTTATCGATAGCCAAGGTACGATCGTTAATTATTTCTATAATCAAGAAACAACCCTAGGAACGACCGTTGGATTTAATTCCTCGATTGCATTAATAATTAGAAAAGCTCAACCCTAACCAACAAACATGCTACGAGGGTTTGTTTAAATTGGATCATATGTTTCCCTAAAATGAAACCAATCACGCTAGTCGCCACTAGTATTAATCAATTGAACAATTACAGATTCAATCAATTAATTTGGCATTAGATCATCAGGGTAATTCAAATATCGGGCCCTTGACATTCAAATAACATAACAAGCATAAGTAATTAAATCAGAAAACGTACAAACACCAATGAATAAAAGAAATAAATAAAATTAATGCGATCTCACAGATATTTAGAACCGTGCCTTTAAGTTGGCCTTTGACTAGAAGTAGAAATCTAGTTCATCTCCGTTGAGAAAATCCCATACAAAATAGTCGAGCTCTTTTACATGGATGATCTCCCCGCCAGTGATATATTTATTCGAAGTACATCAAAAGAAAAATGTAGCAACAATGTTCTAATTGTTCCCCTCGGCTTACGGCCGAAAATAAAGTAAAAGAAATAACCTACTACTCACTGTCCCTTTCCAAACGTGAAAGAAGGAATAAAAATAGACTAGCTTCCTCTTTTCTTTCCTAAGAAGTAGTAATCAAACGGGAGCCGGCCTTTTCTTTTCCTATTTTCTAGTTTCCCAAATACATTAAACTTCCTAATTTTCCTAAGAAGAAGATATTTCCTCATAATCGAAAATGTTTCCCAACTGTATTTGAAAACATGCTTCGTAAGTCTTCGGTTTGAATTAGGAAACTGCCTTACGTGAATCTTGTCATCTCTAGACTTGACAGTAATTCTTGAAAAATTACCCCTTTTATCACATTTTGCTCATTTTGTGACGACCCCACCTCCTCCCAGGGCATACCCTAGAAGTTAGCGGATCGCCTGCCTGACTCTCGCCAGGACTCACTCACTCACTTTAACTTCGGAGATAACATTATCATTGAACAACTGAACATTCACTCTTAAGTACAACTCCACTCAGTTTGAAACATAAATTTGTCCAATAAAAGAAACAAAATACTTGTTCTAAATATCCAATCTTAATATCACACAACTCAAACAAAATTCAACCGTCTCAAAATTCAAAAGAGACCATGACTACACTATATACACAGAATAACGGATCTTCTCAAAATAACTTTCTAGTTCAATCCAATCACTCTTCAATCTCCGACTCCTGTAAGGAAAACAAAGCTAAAAGGGTGAGTTTACGCCCGTGAGGTTTCCATGCAAGCAACAATCAATAAGCACTTAAATCAGTACAATTAAGCAAGTAGTGCACATTTCACTGTACAATCACTTTCATTAAGCAATTGAGGAATCATTTCACTGAACAATCACTTTTTAAAAGGATACGGTGCTCGCATTAGAGCCACTTCAATGCACTACACACTCCGCCGAACTCCTCCTTATAACCTCCAAAACAATAAACACTTCCCTCACTTGGATGGCCATATCAATATCAGTAATCTGCTACTCCGTGGTAATACTCGAGTATACCGAAACACTTACCCAAAGCTACCGTCCAATCCGACCAAGCCCTTTGCTGGCTCGAATAGTCCATTGAACAGAGAGTTTTGGGGCCCAGTTCAGCCAGTGTGATAAAGTACACACATGGCTTACAGTCATGCACACTTACAATATCACTTGATCAATTATCAACCTTCAAGCGCAACTAAGCCGAGTGCGATAAAGTACACTCCCGACTTAGAAGGCAAGGGACAATTGAGATACACTTTGCAATGAATCACTTAGCAATATTTCATAATAAGTTCATTTGTCACATAATTTCACTCAAGTACACATAAACAATTAAACACGTAAATTCGGAAACACTCACCAATTATCCAAGTAAATTACTCTTGAGTCTCGGGTTTGTTTCCTGGCTCACAGCTACTTCCTGGGCAAATTAATAATTTCAATGGTAAATTTATAATTCGTAAGTGATCACTTATCATTCTTACTTTATTATTTAAACTATTAAAATCAAGTTTGACCTTAATATATAAATTTAACATTCTTAATATTCATTTATCCTTTTATTTTCAAAACTTATTAACTTTATCATTTTCAAACCATGAAACATACCTATCTTCAAGTTTAACTTGTATACTCATTCAATCCACTATACTTTCTCAATCCAATATTAATTATGACTTATAGATACTCCACTCCCTTTTTCAACTAAACTTTAAGTTATTTGTAAATTAACTTAGTCCACAACCTTCACCTCTCACAATTTATAGTCTTTGAATTACTAAGAAAACCAATTTTAAGCGATTAGAAGTCATTTCATGAATACGGCTATAACAAATTACTTTAGAGTTTCCAAAATATCAAATAAGTTTTAACTCATTGCCATACAACCTATCTACATAAATTCAGCAACAAAACTTCAAGTTTTCATCCAATAACTTCATTTTTCACTTGATTAAACCACCAGCTACTTAACTTACATTTAATCTAACATGTATTAGGATAAGAAACATTTAATTGTAACCAATGGTTTGTTCAAACTATGCACACAAATCAGTCTTAACTATCACAGCTTTTAAGCAATCCCTTAGTTATGTGTATATATCGGCCCAATGTTTGCCGTTTCACTCAAGTTCCTTCTTACAAGTTTTTAGCCCAATTAGACATGTTAACCACGTTTATTAAACTACAAATGAGCCTTGTACAGCACACAAAAGATTTTTCAGCTCACTTAGAGGAAAAGAAAACTGATCAGTCTATTTTTTCTTCTCTCTCGGCTGTGAAGTAAGGAACTACGCATTTCATAGCTTTTCCTCCCTAATTCATTCAGTTTAAACCCAATTCATTGAGTTAATATACTGATTAAACTACAGAGTATCATCAAATGTCAGATAAGAGAGTTCACAGAATTGAAATTGGAAAGGAAAAATGGTTCTCACTTAATTCCCTCCCTCTCGGCTATCCTTCTCTCTCTCAACAAATTGCTTCGTTTTTGTTCGTTAAAATCCACATGCAAGAGTTGGTTGCTAAACTACAGAGTATCTTGAGCAAACACACAAGATGGCAGCCAAGGAAAATCAGAACAACTCTGGTTCAGCCCACGATCTTCCTCCTTTTGCATTTTTTTTCCGAAATTTTTGCAGCAATCCATTTAACACAAATTTTCTCCAAATCTCTTTGTAGACACCAAATTTTTGTCAATTTTTAATATTTTCTCAAGATTTTTCTATTTAATGAATTATTTATTTTCTAGCATTTTAATGTGCATTTTTCTCATTTTTGCAGGTTTGCTTGAAAAAAAGAAAAAAAAGAGAGAAAAGAAAAGAAAAACAAACCAAACAAAAAAAAATCATCATAATCATTTTCTCTACCAAAATACATTTAACCCATTTCACACTCAATGGCCATGGACTGGTCTTTTCATTAGTTGAGAGATCATCATTTTGGAAGATTGAGCACACAAGCTCCATTTTGGCTACAAGTATCTCTCGGCTCTCTTTGGCTGCCATGGGGACAAGCCACAAAAAAAGGCACTCCAATCCCTCTGGGCTCACTTGGCAGAGGCAGAAAAAAAAAAGGAAACGCACGAGAGAAGTGGAAGGGAAGCTCTCGGAATTTTGCAGCCTGACCCCTCACTCTCACTCTCTCGGACTTGGGTGGAGGAAAGAAACAGAGAAGGAAAAAAAATCTTCCCCAACTCCTCTCGGTTCCATCTCAACCTCACACACACCTACATTGAGGTAATTTTTAGTTTTGTCTAGCACATTAAATCAATGCTTCATTGTTTAGTTTTCTTTCGTTTCTGCTTGCTACTTTGCATTGTTGTTGTGGTATTGCTGAAATTTGGGAAATAGCATGAACCAGATAAAGGAAAAGGAAATGTTTCTTGTGAATGCATGTTAATTGTTTGAAAAAATGCCAAAAAGAATTTTAGGGGCTGTTTTGCTTTATTTTGTCCATTTTATGTTGTTTTCTTGTCAAAATAAAATCATATTTGTATTGTAGGAGATGCAAGAGTGTTGTGGCATAATTTTTATGATTTTTGGTGGGGGTTTAAAGGTTTTAAGAAAATAAAAACTGGACTGATTTCTTGGCTTTTTGGCCACTTTAGGGCCAATTTTTGTTAAAACTAACTCCGGAAATGGAGTCTGCGCGAAAAATCGAGTGAGTGGGTGTATTTTGAGGATTTTTGGTGACCGGAGAGGTCACCGGCGGTGGCGGTCGGCGGCGGCGGCGCCACCGGCAGCCGCCATGGCCACCAGCTGAAGTTTTCTTCAGCTGGCCGAACAAGAAGAAGAGGAAACGGAAGGGGAGAAGGAGAAAGAAAAGAAAGAAAAGAAAAGAAGAAGAAAAAGGAAATGGGCTATTTGTTTTAGTGGGCTTGTGTTTGTTTTTAATTGGGTTTTGACTTGGGTTTTGGTTATTTTTTTTTTGGGTTTTACGCATGGGTTTGGGAGTTGAAGCCCATGTTTTTCAGCTGGGTTTGTTTGACGAAAGGGATGGGCTGGGCCATTTATTTTCCTTTGAGTTTCGGTTGGGCTTAGGTAGTTTTTGGCCCAGAAATAAATAAAATGATGCCCCAGTGGCCTGATTTCTTAAGGAATAAGAAAATGTTTTCGCATATCAGTCCCTGTGCTTTCAAGTACTTTCACTGCGGCCCAGAACATTAATTTCCTTTCACCTAGGTCCTTAAATTAATTGCATTTTGGTCCCTGAATTTTGTCTTTCATTTAATTTTGACCCCTAAACTTTGGAAAAATATAATTTTTATCCCCAAAAGTTTTTTTCAATTTTTGCAATTCAGTCCCTGATGAATTTTGACTCTCTTTATTATGATTGTTTCTTTTCTTTAATAGCTAATTATGCTACTTTTGAATATACTTAACTTGTAATTTTTAGATTTGCTTAAATTTCTTTACGTCTGACATATTAGTGTGAATTTAGTGCTTGTATTATTATTTTCTTTTTCAATTAAATTGGTGCCATGATCCTTTTGTTCATTGTGAGTATAAATAGGACAATTTGACTCCATTTAGTCACCACTTCAAACGGGAGGTACCCCTATTTTTATTATTTCAATGTCAATTACGTGCTCTTATGTGTTCCTATGTGTTTATATTTTTATATGCTTTATTTATTTGAGTTAAATATTCATTCAAATTTTCTTATATATGTTTTAGTTAATTTTTACAATGATTCAAGAGGCATTTAAATACCTCAAAAATGTAATAGATAGGATAATTAGATTTGTTTTATTATATTTTTCCCTTCTAGATTGTAGTTAGGCGCTCCCCGATGTAATAGATAGGTTGCGTGTTTATGTGGCTTATGTGTTATGTGTTTTATCCGCTTTTCTTAGGATTTTGGCATCTAGATATTATATTTACGTGTTATGTGCTACGTGCTCTTATGTGTTTATTTGTTTTAATTTATGTTTTATTTGTTTCACTATGAATTGTTAATGCATGACGTCACCACACTAGTCCAACGCTAGTTGTGGCTTCTCCTTCCGTTTACTTGCTAGTCCAATGCTAGTAAGGATTTTTAGAAATGAACTAGTCCAACGCTAGACCCTTTAGGCCGTCCTGCGTTAGATTCATCTTTGTGTGCTATTCACTACATTTTCATGCATATTTTCATTTTTAGGATCTTTTCTCATTTGCATGATATTCCCTATTATATTATCCCTTACCCTCTGTAGGTACAAATCATGTCATTTAGAATTGCATCTCATTTAAGCTAGTTCATTTGCTTGTTCATGTTAGGATAATTATTTTTCAAACATGGGAAATGGGTGATTATAACTTTTTAGTTTAAATACCCTATTAATCCATGTATAAGAAAATTATGTCACGAGTTTTTGCCTCCCGTACCCTTTATGTTGCATTCCCTTTTTCTTTGATCACTTATATATATGTATATAATTTAATTTCTTTTCTTTACTTTAAATTCATCATTTGCATACTCGTGACACCTTCAAGGAGTTATTTTGGCCTTCGCAATTAATGCGATTGGTTCAATTAAACCCCTTGAATGAACATTTTGTCCCTTTCGATATATTTAAATTTGCATCCATATAGAAACATCCAAATATGATAAAATTAAGGGTTAGATTAGGAAAATTTTGACTAAACCTCGCAACTAGCTTAGACTAGGTTGAAAGGGTGCCTTAGGTTTGAGTCAATTAAACCTTTGCCTTCCCTTTCTTCAACCGTGACTCCCGAACCCATTTTCTCTTGTTTTCAAAGACCTGGAGTTTGTCAAAAAGGGTTTTATTTTATTTTACTTTATTTTTGGGTGACTTGGTACACCAAAACTCCATACCAAGTGGCGACTCCTATTTTTTCTTAAAAACCCTTTTAGACTATATTTTGGACCCAAATTGTCGCATTCTTTTAAGTCCCATTCTAGGTCCTTTTTCATTTATTATTAATAAATCACATCTTTTTATAAACACTTTCTTTTCCATCGCGAAAAATGGGACGCGACAACTTGGCGACTCCACTGGGGACTTTCTAAGTGGGTCCGAGCATTTGATTTAGTTATTCTTTTTCTTTTCTACTCTTTTCATGTATCACATTTGGATGTTTAGGGTTGCATTTTTTCTTTTTTAGGATTTTTTTTGCATTTCGCGCGTACCCACTCACTCCCTCACCCATTTGCGTACGATTGATTTGATGGATGAATGGTCTATTTATGCTATCCCGCGCTTTGCATTGCATTTGGGTGGGGGATTTTACCCTAGAGTCTCGCATTGGTTCTCGATCCCTCCCTTCAAACCGAGCAGCAGCATACGTGCATACGCTTTATTATCCCTCATTTATTTTTCTTTTAGTGGCTTGTCACGCCACTCTTCCCTATTAGGATTAGGCGACCCACTTGGACGTGTGATCGCGACACGATGTGTGCGTAGCATGATCCGAGGGGTCATTCAATCTTCCATTGTAAGCTTTGGGTTGATAGCCTTTAGCTTTTAATCGAAGGTTGAGGATTTTTGATAGATTCACTCAAACACGTAGCCGTGACACGATGTGTGCGTAGCGGTGTTTGGGGAATCGCTCGAGCCACCGACAAAGAACCTTGGGAGTGATGACCTTTGGTTTCCAAATCTGAAGGATCGGGGACCTTAAAACCTATCGAGTCTAGATGCATTAGTGAGCCAATACCTCATGCATCCATGATAGTTTATCTAGGGTAGAGTCTGTCTTACCCTATTAGGGACACTAATCACGAGGGGAGGGATCCAACCCCTCTTTTCCTTTTATTGTTTTATCTCTGTGTATTGCTTTGCTACAATGTGTTATGTGTATTTATCTGATTGAACTAACTTTTCTTGATTTTTGTCTCCATTACATTCATAAGCCCTAGAAAATAAGAGTTCTAGCATGGTACTCTTTAGGAGCCTACCCTATTTGATGTGACACGTTTAAATTCAATGCTTCGTATTTGTAGCATGAATACATTTCATTTTAGGCTCACTACGACATACAAAAAGGGTTCCTTTAAGTCATGTTTCATTTATGTACTGCATATTTAGTCGCTTTGATAAACTGGCATCATGCATCCACCTTGGAAGGGAACGCCGTTTAGGGAATCCCGCGTTAGGCATAAACCGCCTTGTGTCTCGGATATATAATCCAATGAGACTTGCACGTTTATATTTTTTGTACTATCCAAAAGGGTAGTGCACAAGGTAAGGTAGGATTCGATCCCTTCCGTGTGACGGCATTGAAAATAATGGAATAGTTTTTACGCATTAGAATATGAGCCTTTAATAATCACCTTTTGGCCATTTTATCAGAATTGGTAAAAATCCCTTGCGTAAAGGACATTAAGTTGAAGAAATTCACAAATTCCTCATCGTTGAAATGATAAGTATGTTAAGGCCAAATTTTGATTTCTGAAGGCTCATAGACTAATAAATCACAATGAATTTTTTGAAACTACCAATGGGCAGACAATTCCATCGATTTGGATAAATCATCAATTTCGTTCATTTCATTTTTGTATCTAAGATGATTGAATCGATTTTTTTTATAGATCATTCGACCCATACAATTTTGCTCATTTTTTTTAATTTCATTTTCATTTTGAATAAATTATCCATTTCATTCTGTTCATTTGGCCAGTGATCCAGTCGATTTGTGAATAAACTGTCAATTCCATCCAATCCATCTTGACCAATTTATTCACTTTAGGTTAATCCCGTCAATTTTGAATAAATCGTCAATTTCATCCAATTAATTTTACCAGCTTATTCAATTTTTAGGACAATCCAATCAATTGTGACTAAATCATTAATTTTTTAGTAAATTTTCAATTTCATCCAATCCATTATTTTTTTAGGATAATTCAGTCAATTTTTTAGTAAATTTTCAATTTCATCCAATCCACTTGATCAGTTTTATTCACTTTTAAGATAATTTAATCAATTTTTGAACTAATTATCAATTCCATTTGATCCATTTGGTCCGTTTATTCTTTTTTTAAAAAAGTTTTGATCTATGGTTCATCGAATAAACTTGTCGAGACATTTCAATTCATTCAAAAATAAGCTTTTCACACTAAATTGATTTTTAATATCACTTTATGTGTCAATCAAAGCAATCAATCCATTCGGACTTTGTCCTCATTTTGTTAGAACAAATTGTCTCTTGTCACTCCAATTAACCAAATTTTTCAAAATTGTCTTTTATTCGAATTTCAATAAGTCGATCGGATCCATCAGGTATTGTATGATGCCTACCCCTAAGGATTGCATTTTTCATGCTAGGCCAACCCTTGGCATAAAAGGGCTCACCCATAGGACATGCATACCGATTTTGCAGTTTTGCTTACTAACTCTGGGTATTTTGCTTTTATTTTTTCCCCCTCCCCTGCATTTATAAAAGTTGTTTTAACAAGGTAAAAAAAAAATAAATATATTTTTCCTATATCTGATAATATTTTTGGGTCTAATAAATTTTGAAAAAATTACAAATGTTACTTGATTCTTGGGCAGATTCTACAATGTGAAAAAAAAAAGAAAAAAAAAAGAATGAAAAATCCATTTGAAAATGCTAGTGTAAAGCATCTCAAAAATCTCTTGATTCATTGTTTCTAATCCATTTTGTCTCAAAAGATAGAAAGAGAAAGTGTGTATATATTTGAAAGTGTATTCTTTAGAGATTTTTATTTTTCTCACATGTATTACATTTGAGAAATTTTCAAACATTTGAATAATAAAGTTTTATTTAGACAACTATTGTTTTGTATATACTCATTCTTTATTTGGTCATTGGGAGATTTCATGATGAATCCTAAGAAATAAGGCTAAATTGAAATTTTTTGACCTCTTGTTCGAAATTCATGAGTGTATGTCCAATTCTCAAAATTCTTTGCATACACTAGATTTGTGGTCTAAACTATTCAATGAGAGCAGTCGAAAATAAAGAGGGGTCATTCAAATTTGATAGTTTGTCATAGAATATCAACCCCGACACTTTTCTTTTTCATTTTTTTGTCCACTTCTATTGAACCTCCAAAGTCAGTCACCTTGGTTGACTAGCTTCAAAGTGAGATAATTTTTACCGTGAAATGTTCACTGTGTCTAACCAGATTCAATTCACATCCGAGTGAAAGCAAAAATGTCCATTATTTCTTATTTGTTTTGAAATTTTGGAATGATACTTTAGGCTTTTCGTTTCTATATCTATACAAATTTTATCAATTGTTCTCCCATTTGAACCTTTTAAAAGTACAATTTCATTTCAAATAAGAGCCTTAGTGATCATAATTTTACACGTCAAAAGGAAATGGATTTTCTCAACGGGCTATTCTTTACTTTGGTTGTCATGAAAAATAAGAATGATGCTTTGGCCGTTGTTTCTACTATCCAAACACTATCCATTCTTTGCATCCTCGTTTGAGCCTAAATTGGTGGTTCGTTTCAAAAGCACTTATGATCGCACCCCCACACTGGGGAAGGAGATTTGAGAATTGAAAAAAAAATGGCAAAAATGTTCAAAATTTTTTGCAAGAGAAAAATTACAAGTTGGGGGAATTTGACTCTACCATTGATATTTTGGTCTTCACTGTTGAAAAGAAAGAGGGGCCATATATACTTCAAATTAGGGAGTTTTCAATTTTATCATTGACATTGGGATATCAGTATTGGTAAAAAAAAAGAAAAAAAAGAGAAAAGAGAATGAAAAAAAAATGAAAAAAAATGATGAGAGAAAAAAAGAAAAAGAAAAATGCGAAGACATCCAATGCTGCATTCCCCTTAGTGATTGTTGAAGAAGAAAGAGGATTGATAAGAAAAAGGGAGTCAAAATGGGATTCCGGATTTTAAGTCTAAAACTGTGGCAATTTTTGGGAAGAAATGCGATCTTAAGTGCGTTGTTCTTGAAAATTTTATTTCTTTTAGCTATCGTTGTCAAGCCACATTACAAGCTCATAAAGTCCATTGCTGACTTATCTTTCATGACAATTTGAAGTGAAAATCTTGCCTCTAAGGAACCTACCATTCACTCGTGATCATAAGGTCATAACTTGTTTCCATATGTTTGGCTATCGTTTCTACCCATACATTATAAGCCCATAGAGATTATATGTTGACTGAGTTTTCTCAAAAAATAAGAGTGATAAGCTATTTGCTTTCACTAAGATGTGATATTGAATGTGTTGGGTACAATTTGGGCGACAAAAAAAAAAATAGATTCTGATATACCATTACCCTGAGCCATCTCAAAATCCTGAATAATATCCATTTGATTGGTTCTAAAAGATGAGCTCATAAGAAAAGTGATCCTTTTCCCTCAACACCAATCCCAAAACAAGGAAGAGATCTTTTTCAATTTGGTCTTATTTTGAGGGATTTATCATGGAATCTTCTACATGAGTTTGGATATGATATTTAAATTCTTCATTTGAAAAATGTAGTTTCTATTCACATTGTATGTGATTATTTTGCAACTAAAATAAGCCCAAATTGGAGCAAATTTTTTGTAATATCTATGAGATTTCACCAAATAAGTTCAAATTGAGGCAAAATTTTATAATACATTTGTAGGGTATGTCCAAGATCAAGTATATATTTTTTAAAATCTTGATAAGTCAATACTTTGCATGAATCTTAATTGTTACATCATTGCTCAAAAAAAAAAAATTTTGAAAAATTCAAGTGCTTTGAAAAATTCCCCTTATGCAGGTGTTTATGGTTGAGATCGAGGAAAAAGTGCAATTCAAAACTTGCAAATTTGGAGATTAATCACGAATAAAAATGGAGCAATGATGCTACATTGCAAAGTGGAGGATCGGCTATTTGCTCAAAAGGAGTACTATTCAGCAGGCCAATCTTGAAAAAAAAGAGAAGAAAAGAAAAAAAAAGAGAAAGAAAAAGGGGGAATGAAAAGGAAAAAAAAAAAGAGAAAACGAGGGAGGAATAAAATAAAAGAGAAAAGAAAATAAAGGGAAAATAAAAAAGGGAGAAAAGAAAAGAAAGGGGGAATGAAAGAAAAAAAAAGAAAAGAATAATAAAAAAGGGGCTTGAAAAAAAAAAGGAGAGTTTTCAATTCGATTTGCAAATTTGCAATTGAACTCTGGGAGCATTTCATTGAAAGATACATTCTCTAAGTTTGGGGCAACACCTTGCTTTATGCTGAAATGGAAGTGGTAATACATGCCAAAACTGAGATCCCATCCTTGCACATTTTGACAAAGGCTCAGGCAGAAGAAATCAAATGGATTAAGGAGCACAATGAGTTGCTGTCTGTGATTGATGAAAAAAGAGGTTGAATGTTTGTCATGGACAATGCTATCATCAAAGGATGGTTCGTTAGTTATGACAAGAAAGACAAATCTCGCTTATTTGAAGTGAGGGATATGGTTTTGAAGTAAATTCTTCCGATTCAAGAGGAGGTTAAAGAAAAGTTTGCTCCAACTTGGCAAGGGCCATATATTGTTCAAAGAATGCTATCCGTAGGAACGTCCATTCTTACAGAACTGGATGGACAGGTCTTTCCTCTGCCAATCAATTCAGACATGTGTAATAAATTCTTTCTCTGATTATGTGATTTTTCTTTTTGAAATACCATCTATGGCGGATCAAAGGCAAGCCTTCTTCTTTTCTCTTTGAACATCTTACCCCTAGTTTTCCCCATTGAACCTGCAGAATAATTTAACCCTTCATTTGATAGCTCTCCTAAAGATTGCAAACCCCATACTGGGGTAAATTTTTATCTCCTATTTGTCATGAAAAAAAAAGAGAAAAAGAAAAAAAAAGAAGTCAAAAGCCAAACTGGGGCAATTTTTTTGGTCTTAATACCCTCATACTGGGGCAAATATTGATAAAATGCGGTCTTAGGGTTTTTGAAACCTCTTTGAAAATTTTTCTTTGAAGCCTTAACACTTTTTCTACACCCCACATGACCCCATCATAAAAATCATAAAGTCTCGACCTCCGCCTTAGTGGTATTTCTAATAAAAATCACTTAATCAAATGGCAAATGATGTCAATATACCTTCACCATTTTTACATGGGACGGGTTGTCGCGCTGATGCCATCCTTTCTTTAAATACATTTCTGAGTTGATAAAGGTCGTTAACAAGATTTGTTCATTAGGTGAAAACCTGAAAGGGTGTCTTCAAAAGAATGAAAAAAAAAAAGAAAAAGAAAAAAGGGATTGAAAAAAAAAATGAAAAAAAATAGAAGGATGAAAAAGAAAAAAGAATAGAAAATGAAAACAAAATAAAATAAAAGGTGTGACCTTTGTGAAAATCTGAAAGGTTAAGGTCATCAAGGTGAGATTTTGGAGCACAAGAGAATCATGAACGAAAAGCGAGATGCCGACACTTGAAATACTGGCCATTCATTCAAATCTGATCATTAGAAAAGTTGATTTGTGATACACGGTGGAGTATGGCTGACTGATGCTAGAAAATTGAGAAGATTCAACATAAGTTGCAGCACAACTCCACAACTCCTGGGGAGCAGTTTTGACATCCAAAAGATCATGCTTGCATAGTTCTCAAAGCCAAAAAGACCACAAATGATCACATGGTGGTGGCATTATATGATCGCTCTTTCTGTTCTCTCGAAAGCATGAAAATGTGGCCTTTGTTAAACATGATTTACACTGGCCAAATATCAAGAGGAATGAGCTCCAATTTTGGTAATGCATTTTAAATCGGCTTTGTGGAAAAAAAAAAAAGGTCTTTTAAAATCGAGAGGACAGTGACATATGTATGTACCTCTCAAATCTTTTGAAAGGAGAGTTGTCATTGGTATTTTTCAAGTTTTAGAATTCGTCACCTTTGATTTTTTTCAAAAAAACAAAAAAAAACAAAAAAAATGTGTGTGTTTCTTTCATTTGAAAAAAAGAAAAGAAAAGAAGATTACAAATCCACCAACTTGAGCCACAATGTCAAAATGCAAAGCAGATGATTGGTTGAACAAAATTGATTCAAATTGAGTCAATTTTTGAAATGATTTTTCAGGTAAGTATTCAAGAACTTTTTCATGCAATAACGTGTGTCATGTCTTTTATCACCGTTAGCATCGAGTATTGACTCACTAGCGTGTGTTTTGCTTTTTCATATCCGTTAGCATCGGGTCCAACCCACTAACGTGTCATTTATCAC